>NW_027117996.1:0-247181 GCF_038497935.1 Neoaidaea tothii
CGTCGAGGGTGCGCCCTGCGGGCAGGCCGAAGACCGCGAATCAACCACACTGCCGCCCGCAGGGCGCACCCTCGACGGAGTCGCCGCCGGAGGCTGCCACATAGCCGCCGGATGGCATATAGCCGCAGCATATAACCGCAGCATATACCCGCAGACTGCACCGCGGCGGCCCGGCCCGGCGATGGCAACAGATGGCGACATGGGCTGGGCGCGGCTCGCCGCGGCCAGAGCTTGTTTATATATTTTTATTCATCAACTACTGACCAAAAAAAAGATTGTAGAATATAAAAGCTTAAGAGATACAAGCATGCGGGTACATTATATAATTCAGAGAGTCATATATAGTATTTTGAAGCACAGAAAGCCAGTACTGATCGATTCGTGAACGGCAGACGCCTTATTTTACAGGTCCTTGCGCGCGGCCGGCCGAAGAAGGCCACTTCCGCCCGGGTATGCGCCGGGCGACTCCCGCCGGCCGCGCGGGGTATGAGACGGCGAGCCGAGAACTGACCTAGGCAGTGGGCTGGTAGGTGCGCTTGACAATGCCGCCGTTGGCAGGCAGGCGCGACATGTGCATGAGGTACTCGTCGACGTTGCGGGCGCACTGGCGGCCCTCCTGGATGCCCCAGACGATGAGGGACTGGCCGCGGCGGCAGTCGCCGGCCGCAAACAGGCCGTCCTCGATCTTGTAGTTGCCGAGCGGGGTCTCGACGTTGCCGCGGCCGTCGCGCTTGACCTCGAGGTTCTGGGCCTCGGGGCCGACGAAGCCCATGGACAGCAGCACGACCTCGGCCGGGAAGAACTCCTCCGAGCCGGGGACCTGGTTCATCTGCCAGGCGCCCGACTCGTTCTTGGTCCACTCGACGCGGACGGTCTTGATGCCCTTGACGTTGCCGTTGTCGTCGCCGACAAACTCCTTGGACATGATGCAGTACTCGCGGGGGTCCTTGCCGTAGTGCGCGGCGACCTCCGAGTGGCCGTAGTCGATGCGGAAGATCCGCGGCCACTGCGGCCAGGGGTTGTCGTTGGCGCGCTTGGCGGGCGGCTGCGGGAGCAGCTCGAAGTTGGTGACGGACTTGGCGCCGTGGCGGACGGACGTGCCGAGGCAGTCGTTGCCGGTGTCGCCGCCGCCGATGACGACCACGTTCTTGCCGTGGAGGAGCTCGTGCACGTCGTCCATGTCGCCGTCGAGCAGCGACTTGGTGTTGTGCTTGAGCAGCTCCATGGCGAACTTGATGTTGTTCAGGCTGCGGTTGGGGATCGGCAGGTCGCGCGCGATGGTCGAGCCCACGGTGAGCACGACGGCGTCGTAGTCCGCGCGCAGCTTCTCGACCGTGACGTCCTCGCCGACGGTGGTGTTGCACACGAACGTCACGCCCGACGCGGCCATCAGGTCCGTCCGGCGCTTGACGATCTTCTTGTCCAGCTTCATGTTCGGAATGCCGTACATCAGCAGGCCGCCGGGCCGGTCCGCGCGCTCAAAGACCGTGACCAGGTGGCCCGCCTTGTTGAGCTGCTCGGCGCAGGCCAGGCCCGCCGGGCCCGAGCCCACCACGGCCACGGTCTTGCCCGTGCGCGTGTGCGGCACCGTCGGCTGCATCCAGCCCATCTCGAAGCCCTTGTCGATGATCGCGGCCTCGACCGACTTGATGCCGACCGGGTCCTCGTTGATGCCGAGCACGCACGCGCCCTCGCACGGCGCGGGGCACACGCGTCCGGTGAACTCCGGGAAGTTGTTGGTCATCAGCAGCCGGTCCAGCGCGTCCTTCCACTGGTTCTTGAACACCAGCTCGTTCCACTTGGGGATCACGTTCGAGATCGGGCAGCCCGAGTCGCTCTGGCAGAACGGCACGCCGCAGTCCATGCAGCGCGCGGTCTGGTACTTGAGCTCCTCCGGCGTCAGCCGCGTCGACAGCTCGGCCCAGTCCTTGGTGCGGACCTTGGGGTTGCGGTACTTCTCGGCCCGGCGCTTGTACTTCATGAAGCCCTTGACCTTGTCGAGCGAGACCGCCTTGCGCTTCTCGGCCGACGCCACGTCCACGACCGCGTCCTCCAGGTCCTGCAGCTTGGGCTCCTCCTTCTTGTCCTCGGCCGGCGCGGGCGCCTCGAGGCCCAGGTGCACCAGCGGCGACTCGAGCTTCTTGGCCTGCTCCATCTTGGCGGCCTCGGCCGCCAGCACCGACTTGTACTCGAGCGGCAGCACCTTGACGAACCGCGGCAGGTACCGGTTGAAGTCGGCCAGGATCCGGTCGGCGATCGACGAGCCGGTGTAGTGCCGGTGGTCCTCGATCAGCCCGCGCAGGAACGCGACCTCCGAGGCCTCCGAGACCTGCGACAGCTCGACGAGCTCCATGTTGACGTGCTCGGCGAACTCCTGGGCCATGTCCAGGACGTACGCGATGCCGCCCGACATGCCGGCCGCGAAGTTGCGGCCGGTGGCGCCGAGGACGACGACGCGGCCGCCGGTCATGTACTCGCAGCCGTGGTCGCCGACGCCCTCGACGACGGCGGTCGCGCCCGAGTTGCGGACGGCGAAGCGCTCGGCGGCGACGCCGCGGAAGAAGCACACGCCGGACGTGGCGCCGTACAGGCACACGTTGCCGATCAGGATGTTCTCCTCGGGCACGAACTGGCTGTCCTTGGGCGGGTACACCATGATGCGGCCGCCCGACAGCGACTTGCCGACGAAGTCGTTCGCGTCGCCCTCCAGCTCGAGCGTGATGCCCGGCGCCAGGAACGCGCCAAACGACTGGCCGGCCGAGCCCTTGACGTTCACGTGGATCGTGTCCGTCGGCAGGCCCTTCTCGCCGTACTTGCGCGACACGCGGTACGACAGCGTCGCGCCGAACGCGCGGTCCGTGTTGACCACCTCGGCCTCGACCTGCGACGGGTAGCCCTTCTCGAGCGTGATCTCGGCCTCGTCGATGAGCTTGTTGTCCAGCCGGTCGTACAGGTGGTGGTCCTGCTTGCGCACGTTGTGCGTCGCCACGCCCGGGCGCAGCGCGTGCGCCGGCGTCAGCAGCGGGCTCAGGTCCAGGTTGCGCGTCTTGTTGTTGCGCAGGTCGTCCCGCACCTTGAGCTTCTCGGCCCGGCCGACCATCTCCTCGATCGTGCGGAAGCCCAGCTTGGCCATGATGCCGCGCAGCTCGTTGGAGATGTAGTAGAAGAAGTTGATGACGTGCTCGGGCGTGCCGGTGAACTTCTTGCGGAGCTCGGGGTCCTGCGTGGCGATGCCGACGGGGCACGTGTTGAGGTGGCACTTGCGCATCATGATGCAGCCCATGGTGATGAGCGGCGTCGTGGCGAAGCCCCACTCCTCGGCGCCGAGCAGGCACGCGATGGCGATGTCGCGGCCGGTGCGCAGCTGGCCGTCGGTCTGGACGACGACACGGCCGCGCAGGTCGTTGAGGACGAGCGTCTGGTGCGCCTCGGCCAGGCCGAGCTCCCACGGCAGACCGGCGTACTTGATGCCGGTCCAGCGGGCGGCACCGGTGCCGCCGTCGTGGCCGGAGACCAGGATGTGGTCGGCCTTGGCCTTGGCCACGCCGGACGCGACGATGCCGACGCCGACCTCGGACACGAGCTTGACCGACACGCGCGAGCGCGGGTTGGCGCACTTCAGGTCGTAGATCAGCTGCTTCAGGTCCTCGATCGAGTAGATGTCGTGGTGCGGCGGCGGCGAGATCAGGCCCACGCCCGGCGTCGAGTGGCGCGTCTTGGCAATCAGCTCGGTCACCTTGTGGCCGGGCAGCTCGCCGCCCTCGCCGGGCTTGGCGCCCTGGGCCATCTTGATCTGCAGCTCGTCCGCGTCGGCCAGGTACGCCGACGTCACGCCGAAGCGGCCGGACGCGACCTGCTTGATCGCCGAGCGCATGGTGTCGCCGTTGGGCATCGTCGCCGACCGCTCCGCGTCCTCGCCGCCCTCGCCCGTGTTGGACTTGCCGCCCAGCCGGTTCATGGCGATGGCCAGCGTCGAGTGCGCCTCCATCGAGATGGAGCCGTACGACATGGCGCCCGTCACGAACCGGCGCACGATCTCGGTCCACGGCTCGACCTGGTCGATCGGCACCGGCGTCGAGTTCTCAAAGTCAAAGTCCAGCAGGCCGCGCAGCGTGCAGTTCTTGATCTGCTCGTACTCGGACTTGGAGTAGGCCTCGTACGACTTGTCGTTCTTGGTGCGGACCGCGTCCTGGATGTTGGCGATCGAGACGGGGTCGTTGATGTGGCTGTCGCCGCCGTCGCGCCAGTGGTACTCGCCGGCCTCGGGCAGCGCCGTGACGTTGAGCGTCTCGCGCGTGGGGTACGCGCGCTCGTGGAACACGATGGCGTCCTGCGCGATCTGCTCAAAGTCGATGCCCTTGATGCGCGACGCCGTGCCGACGAAGCACTTGTCCACGACCGAGTTGTCGATGCCGAGCGCCTCGAAGATCTGGGCGCCCTTGTACGACTGCAGCGTGGAGATGCCCATCTTGGACATGACCTTGAGGATGCCGTTGTCGATCGAGTGGATGTAGTTCTCGACGATCTTCTCGGGCGAGAGCTGCAGACGCAGCAGGCCCTCGTTGTTCATCTTGAGCAGGGTCTCGATGGCCAGGTAGGGGTTGATGGCGTCGGCACCGTAGCCGAGGAGCACACAGATGTGGTGGACCTCGCGGGCCTCGGCGGTCTCGATGGCGATCGCGACCTTGGACCGCAGCTTGGACTTGACCAGGTGGTGGTGCACGGCGCCGCACGCGATCAGCGCCGACACCGGCACGCGGTCGGGGCCGGCCGCGCGGTCCGAGAGCACGATGATCTTGTGGCTGCGGTCGATGGCCTGGATGGCCTGCTCGCAGATGCTGTCGACGGCCTTGGCCAGGCCGGCCGCGCCCTGCTCGCGCGGGTACGTGATGTCGATGGTGCCCACGGTCCAGTCGGGGATGACGGTCTCCATCGAGGCCACGGCCTTGAACTCCTCGTTGGTGAGGATGGGCGAGTGCAGCAGCAGCCGGTTGCACTGCGCCGGGTTCATCTCGAGCATGTTGCCCTGGGGGCCGATGTAGCAGTCCAGCGACATCACGATCGACTCGCGGATGGGGTCGATCGGCGGGTTGGTGACCTGCGCGAACAGCTGGCGGAAGTACTCGTAGATCAGCCGCGGCTGCTCGGCCAGACACGCCAGCGGGCCGTCGTTGCCCATCGAGCCCAGCGCCTCCTTCGAGTCCGAAGCCATCGGCGCCAGCAGAAGCGAGACCTGCTCGAACGAGTAGCCAAAGGCGAGGAGCCGCGGGTCGGCCTGGACCTTGGCCTCGGTGATCTCGGTCGCGAGCGAGAACTCGTTCTCCTGGAGCTTCTCGATGATGTGCGGCAGCGTGATCATGTGGTCGTTGACCCACGTCTTGAAGTCGAACCGCGCCGAGACGTTGTTCTTGAGCTCGCGGTCGTCGACGATGCGGCCCTCGACCGTGTCGACGAGCAGCATCTTGCCGGGCTGCAGCCGGCCCTTCTGGATCACGCGCAGCGGGTCGATCGGGACCGTGCCGACCTCGGACGCGCAGATCATGATGTCGTCGTCCGTGACGTAGAAACGGCACGGCCGCAGGCCGTTGCGGTCCAGGTTGGCGCCGCAGTAGCGCCCGTCCGCGAACGTGAACAGCGCGGGGCCGTCCCACGGCTCCATGATGCACGCCGCCCACTCGTAGAACGCGCGCTTGTGCGGGTCCATCTTGTCGTTGTTCTGCCACGCCTCGGGGACCATCAGCATGACGGCCTCCGGCAGCGACAGCACGCCGTTGATCGTCAGCAGCTCCAGCACGTTGTCGAACGCGGCCGAGTCCGAGCCGCCCTCCTCGATGATCGGCAGCAGCTGCTCGAGCTCGTCGCCGAACAGGTCCGACTTCATCAGGCCCTCGCGCGCCAGCATCCAGTTCTTGTTGCCGCGCAGCGTGTTGATCTCGCCGTTGTGCGCCGCCCACCGCAGCGGCTGCGCGCGGTCCCACGACGGGAACGTGTTGGTCGAGAACCGCGAGTGCACGAGCGCAAAGTGGCCCTCGTAGTCCACGTTCTGCAGGTCGTGGTAGTAGTTGTAGACCTGCACCGGCGACAGCTGGCCCTTGTAGACAATGTTCTTGTTGCTCAGCGAGCAGATGTAGAACCAGTTGTGCAGCCCGATCGAGTGCGTGCTGCGCTTGCGCAGCACGTACAGCTGGCGCTCAAACAGGCCCTCGTCGAACGCGACCGCGCCCGACGGCGCCGTCGTGTCCGCGCCGTAGAAGTCCTTGAGGACCACGAACGGCTGCAGGATCAGCGGCTCGCGCGACAGCGCGGCCGGGCCCAGGATCGACGAGTCGCGCGGCACCGCACGCCAGCCCAGCACCCGCAGGCCGAGCTCGTCCGCGATCTTCTCGAACGTGGCGCGCGACTGCGCCAGCACCTCGGGGTCGTTCTTGAAGAACACGTTGCCGGCAGCATACTTGCCGGCCTCGGGCAGCTTGAAACCCGACGGGATCTCGAACTCCTTGATGAAGAACTTGAACGGCAGCGACGTCATCACACCAGCACCGTCACCGTCGCGCGCGTCCGAGCCGACGGCGCCACGGTGGGTCATGTTGCAAAGCAAGTGGCGGGCTTCGCTAACAATCTTGTGACTGGCCTTTCCCTTGATGTGGCAAGAGAAACCGACACCGCACGCATCCTTCTCGTAGTCGGGGTCGTACAGACCCTGCTTCATCGGCAGGGCTCCGGCCCACGACTTGTTCTCCGGAACATTTTCGTACTTGTAAATGTTAACCTCGTCGGGAATCAACGAACTGGTGGTGTTCAGCAGTTCATTTTCCATTATATCTATAATTCGATCTATCTGTTACGATAACTGCCGTCAGCATTGTTGGCGGGGGGGAGGGCGCTGGGCCGGACGGCTGGACGCTGCCGGGACGACGGTGGGCCCGTCGGCGATAGGCCGCGGCTGCCCGAGACGGCGGCCGGGCCGAGCGGCGGCCCGGCGCCTGCCGCCGCTCGTCTGGTGCCTGCCGCCGCCGCCGCAGGCACATGCCCGCCGGCGTTCGCCGCGGCCCCGTCACACGATGCGCCGCCGTTGGGCCCCTGGCCTTGTCGATCCGCCACCCAACGGTCGCCCCGGCCGGCGCCCCGCTCCGATCAGCGCGCATTACTCACATTTTTGCAACTTTTGTCAAAAGAAATAACCACAAAGCCGAGCTCCGAATTACTTCTTTTCAAAAACGTCTGGTTTTGTTTTCTGTTTATTTCAATTGCCGACCGAAATAAAGAAAAAAAAAATGTCGCAACACAAAAAAAAAACTGCAGTGCTTTTATCGAACCTGGCAAACAAGAGACACTCGAAGGGTTCTCGGGAAAGTGATATATGTGGGTGAAGAAAAAGAAGAAAGAAAGAAGAAGGGAAAACAGCAGAGAAAGAGAAGGTTTTGTACCACTGTTAATTATTAGAATTACGAGATGGATGAGTGGTCGATTAAGACAAACGCAAAAAGTAGGTTTGGAAAAATTTTTTTTTGACGATGGCCGAAAAAAAAATGAAGAGAGAGCGGGCTAGTAAAACTCTAAATCGGTTTGATTGCCTGTTTGTTACAGCATCATGCAGAGTTCGGGACGGGCGCATGGTACATATTCGTGAGGATAGCGGTACTAGTACGGGGGCCAAACCTAAAGAGAGCAATCTTTGAGATAAAGGTGACTAAGCTAGTGGCATGCGATTATGATAGCGGGCGGTGCTGATATGGCTGTGCACGGCTGTGGTGGCCGTGCAGAACGCCACAGCGCGGCCGGACAGCTGGCGGCCGGCGCGGCGCGGTGGCCGCCACGGCGGTGGCACGGCGCGGCGCGGCAGCTGGCCCGACGGTTACGGCGGCGCCGGCCGGCGAGCGCGCGGCCGGCGGCGGGCGGCGGCCGCACGCCGCAGAGGCCTGCTGGCCGCGCGCCGGGGTATGGCCGCGAGCCGATTGGCTGGCGCGGGCGGTGCGTGGCGGTGCACGTGGCTGCGCGCGCTCGGCAGGCCGCGCCCGCGGGCGCACCGCCGCGCACCGCCGCCCGCGCCCGCCCGCACCGCCCCCGCCGCACCGCACCGCCACAGGCACGCGCCGCCCGTCGCCGGCGGCGCCCGCCCGAACGCCGCCGACCGCAGGCTAGGCGTGTGACGTGGCGGCGTGGCGTCGCTGCGCGCCGCCCGATAGGCCGGACGGAATATAGCCAGCACCGGCGCGCGCAGCGCGGCCAGCGGGCCAGCACGATCGGGCAAGGCCCCGCACAGATGGGTCCCGGGGCGTATCGGCCGTCGCTCCGGCCACCGGAGCGCGCGTCGGCACCGCGCGCGCTGCAGGCGGCTGCAGGTCGCCGCCGGCCGCGGGCTCGTGACCGGCCCACCGCGCGCACGCTAGAGCCAAGCTGGCCGCCGTCCTGGGCGAGCCGGTGGAACCGCACGCGCAGGATCCTGTGACGTCCTAGGGACCGGCCTAGTCGGCCCGAATAGGCCACCAGCCGAGACCTGCGCTGCGCGCCGCAACCCGTCGGCGCCCGCGTGAGACTGTTCTCGCCGACCAGCTAGCATCGGGCGGGCGTAGCGGCCGCGGCCGGCGACGCCCGCGCTAGCTGCCCGTGGCTGCCGCGGGCGCCCTCTCACGCCCCGCCGCCGACCGGCGGCCGCCCAAGCCGTTTTGGCCGCTGTGGCTTGCCGGCCGCCGCCCTCGCTTACGGCGCCGGGCAGTGCCACCGGCCGCCGCTGGCGGCCGAGGGCGCTGGCCGGCAGGGGCGACCGCGCGGGCGGCGCGGCTGCTGCGGACGTGCGCTGCTATCGCCAGGCGACGTCTGCCGCCCCGGCGCCGGCGCCGACGAATCAGCGCTCGGCCTTTGCCGACGGCGACCGGCACGGCCGCCGATGGCAGATAGCGCTAGCCGTGTTGGGCTGACAATATGTGACTAGCCGCACGAGGCGGCGCCAGGCCGCATGCGGGCAAGCGTAATGCTGTTCCTACTACGCCGAGACGAGGCGACTGCCGGGGCGCGGGGACAGAAAACTATCGGCCGCTAGCGCCGAGTCACTGGCCGGAACAGCCCTGTCTGCTGGATTTTGATAAAAGAACCGGGAATACGGCCCAGGGCACCGGTATGTCAGCATAACCGCCACGCCGTTTGGCACGCCCAACACGTGCTAGCCAATGCTTATCTCTATCACGTGATAGCCGTTGACGCGTGACTGCTTTCCGGCCTACTATCGTTGACTCATCGCCAGGCATATAGCCACCTTGCCGGCGATCGCCGCCGGCCCTGGCCGCGTCTATCTGGCGCGGTCCGGCCACGCCCGGCGCGTCGGCCGTGCCCGCCCACGGACATGCGCGCCCGCTGCGCGCCAGCCTGCCGATCGGCGCGGCGCGCGCGCCGCGCGCGACGACTGGGATCCGACGGCGGCGCGGCGGCACCGGCGCTGCGCGGCCGCCGGTGTGGCCGTGGCGGCGGCGGTGCGGGCGGTGCGCGGGCGGTGCGGCGGCGCACCGCCACGCGCCGTGGCCGTGCCATCCTCCCGCAGCCCTGACGCACCCGTCGTCCGGCTGACAGCCGCTCTGCGTCGGGCCGCTCGCTGCGGAATAGACTGCCGTATCCGGCACGCGTGCCTGGTACCGTCGGCTGCGGTAGCGGTACGCCCGGGTGTGCGCTGTCGACAGCACGCATGCCGGCGCAGCTTCCCGCAGGCCTTCTCCCGCCGCATGTTGCCGGGCGGGCCCCAGCCACAGTGGCGTCGCCGATTGCACGCCCGGCCACTATCGGCCCCGTAGTCCACTGTCGGCCCTGCCGGCCACTGCCGGCAGCTGCGGCCAGTGGCCCGAGCCCGGCCGTGCGCAGCAGCCACTGCAACCAGCCGTCCACTGGCGCCACACTGTCCCCCAGCCACGTGCGCCACCCGCCGCCGGCCGTCACCGGCCGCCGCGGCCGGCTTGCCGGCCCGCATGCGCGGCAGGTGACCTGCTGATCTAGCTGACCGAGCCGGCAGCCCCGCCGCAATCGCAGGCACCGTCCTGGCAATTGCGTGGCGCCTTGCTCGTCTCGGCCGCCGCCCCAGCGGCCGCTGCAGGCTCTGCGGGCCCGGCCCCGTCGGCCGGCCGTAGCCTGCGGCCAGATAGACCTCGGGCGGTGCTGACTGATGGCCGCTCCCGGCGGCTGTTATCGCCACGTCCCTAGCCGCGTGGCCACGGACTGGCCCGACGTCACCCCGATCTGAGGACGCGCCGCCGAGCGCACGCTACTGGCCCACCAGTAGCTTGCGGGCTAGGCCGCGCCCGCCAGGCGAGCGCCGGCGCCAATGGCGTCGGATGCGTGTCCTCGACCGAGCTAAGGCGCCGCTGGGGCGGAGGCCCAGCGGGGTAGGCGCCTCGGCCGCGCAGACGAACTGCAGGCGGCGCGCACGAACGTGCGGGCGCGCAGCACAGCCGTGCCTGGCGCGCGCAGGCGGCGGCCGTCGGCGCGCGGCGGCGCGTGGCTAGCCCGGCGGGCGTGTATTTCTTGCTATGTACGGTGCTCTACTTGAGCAGGGTCTTGAGCACGGCGACGACGGCGTCGCCGACCTCGGCCGTGGTGGCCGTGCCGTGCAGGTCGCCGGTGCGGAGGTCGTAGCCGCCGATGTCCTTGGCGTCGAGCACCTTGCGCACGGCGTCCTCGACGGCCTGGGCCTCCTCCTTCATGTTGAGCGAGAGCCGCAGCATCATGGCCGCCGACAGGATCGCGGCGATCGGGTTGACCTTGTTCGGGGCCAGGTCCGGGGCCGAGCCGTGGCACGGCTCGTACAGGCCAAACGACTCGTTGCCGTCGGGCAGCGACGCCAGCGAGGCCGACGGCAGCAGGCCGAGCGAGCCGGGGATGACCGAGGCCTCGTCCGAGATGATGTCGCCAAACATGTTGGACGTGAGCACGACGCCGTTGAGCTGCGTGGGCGACTTGATCATGATCATGGCGGCCGAGTCGATCAGCTGGTGCTTGAGCGTCAGCTGCGGGAACTCGTCCTTGATGACGCGCTCGACCGTCTTGCGCCACAGGCGCGACGACGCCAGCACGTTGGCCTTGTCGAGCGACCACACGGGCGCGGGCGGGTTGCTCTGGAGCGCCAGAAAGCCGGCCATGCGCGTGATCCGCTCGATCTCGGGCACGGTGTAGAGCTCCGTGTCCCACGCCGAGCCGTCGCCGGTGTCCTCCTTGCGCTCGCCAAAGTAGATGCCGCCGACGAGCTCGCGGACGACCATGATGTCCGTGCCCTGCACGATCTCCTCCTTGAGCGGGCTGAACTTGACCAGCGACGGCGAGGCAAAGTTGCACGGCCGCAGGTTCGCGTACAGGTTGAGCTCCTTGCGGATCTTGAGCAGACCCTGCTCGGGACGGACCGTGGCCGACGCGCCCCACTTGGGGCCGCCGACGGCGCCCAGCAGGACCGCGTTGGCCTTCTTGGCCGCCTCGAGCGTCGCGTCGGGCAGGGCCTCGCCGGTCGCGTCGATCGCGGCGCCGCCGATCAGGTGCTCCTCGAACGAGATCTGGGACCCGGGCCGCAGCTCGTTGATGGCCTCCAGGACCTTCTTGGCCTCGGCGACGACCTCCTGGCCGACGTGGTCACCGGGCAGCAAAACAACGCTCTTTCCTGGCATCTTTTCTGGTTCTGGCGGTCAGCGCTGCGAGAGACGGCCGGCGCAATTGGCACAATTGCGCGGCGCGGCCGCCCAGGCGGGCCGCCACCGCGGCCCGGTCGGCGCCCACGCCCGCCGACGAGAGGCACTTACAGATTGGTAAGGATCCGGGTGTTGGTGCCTTGTTTTGTAAGAAACAGGGCGCGCTGCGCCAGAAAATTCTGCTGAGGGGGCCGATATCGGCGGCGAGCACGTGAGCTGCCGGACGAGTGGCGCATCACGTGAGACCGTGGCACCAGCGACGCCGCCGTTGTCCGGGCAACGCGTGCGCGCGTTGTCTCGGCAGCGGCCGCAGCCGTTGCCCCGGCAACTGCTGGCCGTAGCCGTTGCCCTGACAACCCTGGCCGCGGCCGTTGCCCTGACAACCCTGACGCGGCACCTCCCTGGCCCGCCGCATCCCGGCCACCCTGGGCCAACACCCCGGTAGCCGATCTCCAAAAGAAGTCTATATTGCTAAGAACAAAGCGCCAGAAACACGTCAACGCCAGCATATTCAAAATGACGCTGAGCGCATGCGTATGATACATGAGATCGTTTATACAGTTAGTTGGCGTCCGTAAGCACCTTCAGGCCGCCCTCGAGCACCTCGAGCCCGAGCCGGAACCGCTCGAGCATCTTGGTGAGCTCGTCCGTGGCCTTGTCCTTGGGCATGCCGTCCATCGTGATCGTGGTCATGTCGAGCTTCGGGATCGCCGGGAACAGGTCGAGGTTGCCCGGCGACGACGCGTTCGAGCCGCCGGTGGCGGCCACCGTCGGCGGCGCGCTCGTTGCCTTCTGTAGGTCTATCGCGGGCGAGTGGTTGGTGTTGATCGACGTCAGCACGCTCGACGACACCGCGGAGACTGGCACTGACGACGGCTGCGACGACGGCGCCTGGCCGCCGGTCACGCTCGCCCAGTAGACTGCCGACGGCGGCGGCGGGATCGGGATCTGCAGGTTCGGCTGCTGACGCATCATCGGCTTGGACGGCGACGCCGGGAACCGCTTCGGCGACGTGGACCGCTTCGGCGACGCTGCCCGGGCGGCTGGCTGCCCGGGCGGCCCGAGGTGGCCTGTTGACGGCGCCGCCGTGGCCGCGTGGGCCATCGGCGTCGACGCCGCGCCGTGCTGCGCCGGGGTTGGCGCCGCAATCGACGGCATCGGCAGCCCGCCGGACGCGTGCGTGACCGGCATCGAGTGCGAGTGCACCAGCGGCGGTGGCTGCGTCTGGATCGGCGACGTGATCTGCTGGACGGCCTGCGGGAGACCGATCTGGCGTGGCAGCGTCTGCGCGGCCGCGTGGCCCGGCGCCGCCGTCGGCGGCGCGCTGTTCATGACGCCCGGAATGTGGAGCGGCGGCAGCTGCGGCAGCTGCGGCAGCTGCGACAGCTGCGGTGCCTGCGCGCCCGGGAACGGCATCGGCGGCACCCCGTTCGTCGGCGACGACGCCGACGACTGCACCACCGACACCGGGGCCGACACCGACGACAGCGGCAGACCGGCCGTGTTGATCGACGGCCGCTGAGGCGCCGTCACCGGCGGTTTGGCCGCGCTCAGGCTCTGCGTCATGGACGGCAGCGGCTGCGCGGACGCCGGCAGCATCAGCGGCATCGGCGGCAGCGCCGCGGTCGGCAACATCGTCGGCGAGCTCGCAGACGAGGCCGACATGGCCACCGCGCCCGGCTGCACCGTCGGCGCAATGATCGGCGAAGTCGTCTGAGCCATAGCGTGCGACTGCTGGGCCGGTGCCGGCGGCGCCGGCGGCAGCGGAGCCGACGCCGGCGCCGGCGGGATGCCGCCCAGGCTCGACGCGGTCGGCACAGCCGACGTCGAGAAGGACGTCGCCAGTATCGGCGCGGTCGGCATCTGGATGGTCAGCCCGGTGCCGCCGGACGGCGCGAGCGGCAGGATCTGCGCGTTCGGCGAGATCGTCGTGATGGACGGCATGGTCGGCATCGACGGCACCTGCGGCACCGAGTGCTGGTGGCTGTACATGTTCAGGGCCGGCGCGCTCGAGTTGGACCGGAACAGTCGCGTGCTCGGCTTGGGGACATGCTCGAGCGGCGTGCTGGCGGTGGTGCTGCTCGAGCTGCTCAGGTTGCTGCTCGACATCGAGCTCGGCGGCTTCGGCGGCGGCAGCACCGGGACCGACGTGTCAAAGTCGTCCAGCGTCGGAATCTCGATCTCCACCGGCGGCGACGGGCTCCGGACCTGCTCCGTCTTGAGCGGCGACGTCGTCTGGAAGATGCTGGGCAGGTGGTCGTGGATCGGCGACGTGACGGTCTCCGCGGCCGGCTGGCTCGAGAAGTACGAGGTCGCGTACGCGCCCTGCGGCGGGTTGTCGGTGTTGGTGAACAGCTGCCGGAGCGGGTGCGGGTTCGTGTCCGGCAGCGGCGCCCGCGACTGTGTAGTCGAGACCGTGTGCTGCGACAGCGGCGTGGCCGCGTGGCCGTTGGTGTGGTGCTGGGGGATGGGCGGCACCGGCGGCAGCTGATCGGCGGCCGACGACGACGGCGACAGAGACGCCGAAAACGACATGTCGGCTGCCGACGGCGACCGCGGCTTCTTGCCGGTCGAGCGCACGGTGTCGTCCGCGGTCGAGCTTGTGCGGCTGATGGTGCCCTGGCGCAGCTGGTAGTTGCCGAGTGCGTCGTCCACGCGGTCGTCGGGGTCGAAGTACGCCGCGGCCTCCTTGCGGCTGGCGCTGACGGCGCGCTGCCGCGACAGGCTCGGCGACCGCGACGTCCGCGACAGCGTGCGCACCTCGTGCTCCATGTCGACGGCCGTCGGCCGGCGGCCGGTCGGCTGCGTGGCCACGTCCGGCTCGCCGTCGCTCCCGGCGGCGTTGCCGATGTCAAAGTCCCAGCCGCCGCCGTCGTCGTCGGCGTCGTCGTCGTCCTCGCTCGTGTGCTGGGCGCCGCGGCCGGGCACAGAGATGCTCTTGCGCACGTTTCCGCGGTTGTGCCACAGCGTGTACCGATCGACCAGCTCCTTGATGGAGCTCGTCGGCAGGTTCTTGGTGAACCGCACGAACTTGGACTTGAGCAGCTCCTCGGCCACCGGCCGCTCGTCCGGCCGCTCGTTCAGGCACAGCGACAGAAACTCCTTGAGTGCGGCCGAGTAGTTGAGGCCCTCCAGCCGCGGCGGCTTGGACCGCGGGATCAGAAACATGGCCCGCATGCCGTCCTGCTCCGAGTACGGCGGCTGGCCGGTGCTCATCTCGTAGACGGTGATGCCCACCGACCAGATGTCGGCCTTGAAGTTGTAGCTGGCGCCCTCGGTGATGACCTCGGGCGCCATCCAGTACGGCGTGCCCGCGATCGTGCTGCGCTTGGGGTGGTTGGCCGAGATCTGGGCGGCGACGCCAAAGTCGCACAGCTGCACGCGGGCGTCGTTCGTCACCAGGATGTTGGCCGCCTTGATGTCTCGGTGGATGACGCCGCAGCGGTGGATGTAGTGGAGCGCCAGCAGCAGCTCTCGCACGATCACCGACGTGAACTTCTCCTCGATCTTGCCCATCGCCAGCTACCTGTCAGCATGTCCGCGGCAGCCACTTACCAGCGTGCGCACGCTACCGCCTGAGCAGTAGTCCATGACGATCCACAGGCGTGCGCCGACGAGGTGCGACCCGTGGTAGCGGATGATGTTCTGGGCGTCGCCCTGGTTGAGCTGCGTCAGCAGCGCGACCTCGCGCTGCACGTCCTTGACCTCATCCTCAGCCGTGTCCAGGTTCAGGACCTTGATGGCCACGACCTTCTTGGTGAGCTTGTTGTATCTGCGCCGTCAGTCTCGATCGTCTGCCTGCGCCGGCGGCAGATCGCACCCACCCTTTGTAAACGATGCCGAAGTTTCCCCGGCCGATGACCTCGTTGAGCGTGTACGCCGGCAGATTGGCGTCGCCCTGCGACCCGTCCGACGGCATTTATCCGGCTGGCCGGCGCGCTGGCGCTGCGAGCGGTGTCTGCGTCTGCTGCGGGACGCCTGCGAAAATTTTGTCGACGCTGGGCCGAGGTGCAGCCGGCCTCGCCCACTCCAAAAAGCTGGTGTCTGACGCTCGATGCGTCCGCAATTCTGCACACGACGGCTGCGCACGCCCACTTGTGTACTGAGAGCAATCCTGCGCCTGGGGGGATGTGGGCGACGTGTTTGGTAGAGGGTTTTGCAGGGTAGCCGGCAGAAACGCTGGGAGAAGTCACGTGCGCTACCGCACCCGGCCATCGCCAGCCGCGGCGGCTGGCGGCACGCGCGCGGCTGGGCGCAAGGGCCGGGACGCCGGGGGAGGCCGCGGAGGCGGCGCCGTTGCCAGGGCAACGGCACCCAGCCGGGTAAGCCGCGGCGGGTGCCGCGCGCCGGGCGGCTCGACCGGCCGGACCGGCTGCGCCTCCGCGGTGAGCCGCACAGCGTGCGGCTCATGTGCCGACCGTCCCGCGCTCTGCCAGCCCCCCGGCGCAGCCGCCGGCAGCTTGTCCGCAACGGGCCGTCGGCGGCGCGCGGCCGGCGCGTTGCCGGGGCAACGCAGGCGGCCGGCTGGCACGGCTGAGACACCGGCACAGCCGCGCCGCGGCAGCCGGCCGGCGCACGTTGCCGGTGGCTGGCCGGCGGCCGGGCGGCGGCCGGAGGCCGTACGTGCGCCACAGCGCTGGGTCGGACACGAGGCGGTCCGGACGCGCTAGGCTCAGCCTCAAGCGAGCGTCAAGCTTCGGTCGCCGTACGGCAGTGGCTGGCGTCGCACTGACGCAATGCGCTAGGTGCGTGTCTCAAATGCACGCGCTACGTCCAGGGCCGATCGCGCTCGGACAGGCTACGGCAGCAGGCGCGGCGCAAGTGAAACGCTAGGGTGCAGGCGGACGCGTCGCTAGCGCTAGCGGGCCCAGCAGACAGGCACAGGCAGACAGCGATCCAGCAGGGCGGATCGTGCATTCAGGAGAAATACAAAACGCGGGTCGTCCGCGGCACTGGTCACTCGTCGTCCGGGCAGTAGTCGTACACGAGCCGCTTGGTCACGCCGCCCTCGGGCAGGCCCGGCGCGCGGAACCAGAGCTTGGAGATGTACATGCGCTGGGGCTTGCCGTCGCCCAGATCAACCATGGCGAAACCAAAGACCTGGTGGCTGTACCACTCGCAGCCCTTCTTCTTGGTGGCATCGCCCTCGGTGTAGGCGTGCACCAGCCCGGCGTCCTCCGGGTTGTCCCAGCCCTCGCCCAGGTAGGGGTGGATGGCGGCCGCGTCGGCCACGGTGATCCAGCCGTTCTGGCCCTTGACGGGCCCAAACACAGGCGAGACCTTCTCGTGGACGGCGTTGTCCAGCACGCGGTTCTCCTCCGACTTGATCCCGCCCGGCAGCAGCTGGGTCGAGACGTAGTACTCGGTCGCGGTGGCGTCGTCGGTGTGGTTGTCCACGAGCAGGCTCACGGGCGAGTACTTGATCGCCGTGCGCGTCGCCCACGACACGTTCTGGGCCTTGAGCACCTCCTCCACGTTGGACGAGATGTCCTTGTTCATCCGGAACTTGGCCTTGATCTGGTGCAGGCTCAGCGTCGGCGGAACAGCTACTGCGGCGGCCATGGTGTCTGTGGTCTGGGGGGTAGGGGCGTCGCTTGTTGCGCCCGGACGAGGAGGGGGCGCCTATTTATCTCGCCGGCGGCCGCCAGCCGAGGCGCCCTGCCGAGCTCGCCCGGAACGGCAGCAGCGTGGGCGTCACCTGGTGCTCGCCTGTCTTTCTCCACATTTCGTTCTACTAAGATTCACATGCTCCCGAGGGCGCGCGTGCAAGTCGAATCCAGCGGCGGCGGCCATGTGCGCGCCCGCACGCACCCGCACGCTAGCCCCGCCTAATGCGCGCTTATACGGGCTCAGGGTGGGCGTTAGTCTAGATGGGGATTTTGGCGCCGCGCGGCGCACACTATTGCGCACTTATTACTTCTTTCGACAAATAGTCGTCACCATCTGGCGCAAGTGCGCCGCGCGCGCGCCAGATACGGCCCCAGCCGCGTCGCAACGGCCGCCGTGCCGCCCCTCTGAGCCTAGTGTGACGCTGCGCGCCCGCTCCGGCTAGGCGCCACCTCACCACCAGCCGGCCACCTCTTGCCTCCGCATAGGCCAGATCTGGGACAGCGTGCCAGCGTAAAAACCGCGGGCGACGGCTGCAGACAACGTCGGAACAAGGCCCAGGTCAAACCGCTACCGTCACGCTCGCACCGAGAACAAGCCGCGCCGTCTTTGTTCTGTCGACACACGCGAGAGCCTGCTGCGTACGCGGAAAACGTGGTTGTGGGGCGTACGATCCGCACCGCCGGCTCGGGCCTGATAAAGATAGACCACGCAAGCGTCAGGAGGCCGCAGATTACGCCAGGCACGGCTGAGGACCGCCGGAAGACATAAAAGGAGCGCCCGAACGGCGCCTGTCTGCCCGCCAGCTACGCCCGACCACCGACCGAGCCGCCAGACCGCTGCGGACCCGATCCGACCCGGCACCATGCGGCTTCTGAGCGCGGCCACCGTGCTGGCGCTGGCCACACAGGCCCTGGCCTCGACGTCTGTGGTCGACCTGATCGCGGCCGAGCCCGAGTTCACGTCGCTGGTGCGCCTGCTCCAGCACACGGGGCTGATCCCGCTGCTGAACTCGCACAAGAACATCACGCTGCTGGCGCCGCCGAACAGCGTCTTTGAGCGGCTGCCGCCGGCGGGCGACCCGCTGGCGTTTGCCGAGTACCTCGTGCTCGACGCGGTGCTGAACGCGAGCACGTTCGACGGCGAGGCCGTGTTTTTCTCGGCCATGGCCTCGCCGGTCGCCCCGGACTACCCGCTGCCGGTCAAGGTCGAGCGCGTGGGCGCCGGCGACGACGCCCGGCTGCTCATCAACGGCCAGACGACGGTCGTGCGCGAGGACTGGGCGGCCGACAACGGCGTGGTGCACGTCGTGGACTCGCTCGTGCACGTGCCGCCGAAGCTGTGCGCGGCCCTGGCCGACGTCGGCCGCTCGGCCAGCTTCCGCGCCCTGCTCGACGCCAGCCCCGAGCTGTGCACGTCGCTGGACAGCGTGCGCCAGCCGGCGACCGTGCTGCTGCCGCTGGCCGACGCCTTCGACGCGTTCAGCGCGGTCGAGCGGTCGTACCTCCTGACCGAGGCCGGCACGATCGACCGGCTGCTGCTGCTCGGCTCGCACATGGTCGACGGCAGCGTCTACCGCCAGAACGACACCAACGGCACCGGCGTCGCGCTGACCACCTTCACCGGCGACCGCCTCGTGCTCACGGCCGCGGCCGACGGCGTCGTCGTCAACGGCACGACCGCCTCGGTCGAGTTCGACATCATCACCCAGAACGGCGCGATCCACACGCTGCCCACGCTCCTTACCCCCTGGTCGCTCTTTGAATTCACCCCGGCCAAGTACCTGCACGGCCTGCACGCAAGCGACTTTGTGCGCGAGCTGCTCTTCCACCGCTTCGGCGACCTGCTCGACGACCTCGTGCGCGAGCAGACCATCTTCGCGCCCGTCCACACCGACGACGGCCCGGCCGACCTGCCGACGTCGCGCCACGCGCTGCAGTACCACATCGCGCCCGTCACGGTCGACGTCGCCCGCAGCTCGCTCGTCGAGAGCGACCTGCGGCTGGCCTCGCTGGCCGACCGCAGCCAGATGGTCTCGGTGCGCCGGCACGACAACGACACGCGCGGCGCGTACACGACCGTGAACGGCGTGCGCGTCGTGGCCGACCTGGTCCAGATCGGCGCCACGACCATCGTGCCGCTCGAGGCCCCCCTGCCGCTGCCGCCGTCGTTCCCGCTCGCCCTGGGCTCGATCTACACGGCGTCGCGGTCCATCCGGCTCTACCACGAGCTCGGCGTGATCCACGACCCCAAGATCCGGGGCTGGACCGTGTTCGTGCCCGACGACAACGCCTGGGACGAGCTCGGCCTGACCGGCGAGTACATCCAGCAGCAGCCCGACATGCTCCGGAAGGTCCTGTACGGGCTCATGGTCACCGAGCCCGTCTATCTGTCGCCCGACGACAGCAAGGCCGTGCACGACTACGTCAACGGCCGCCAGGCGCGCACCGCGCTGCACCTGGACGAGAACATGGTCGCGTACGTCAACAGCGGCTTCCTCGAGGAGCACGACATCGCGCCCATCAGCGACTTCCAGAACGTGCTCTCGGACCGGGCGGTGCTGCACTCGATCGCGTCCATCCCGCTGCCGGACGACATCGCCATCTCGCCGTACGACCTGCTCGGCCTGCGCAACCAGACCGTGTTCCTGGACCTGCTCGCGCTGGCCAACATGACGTACGTGCTCCACCCGGACAACAGCTACGTCTTTCTGACGCCGAGCGAGAAGCTGCTGGCGTACCACAACGTGACCCACGCCACGCCCGAGCTGGCCACGCTCCTGGGCCTGCACATCCTGCGCAAGCCCGGCCGCGGCGGCGACTCGTTCTTCGAGGGCCGCTCGGTCTACTCGACGCTGGTGCCGGGCGTGTCGGCGTGGGCGCAGCCGCTGGCCGAGGACCAGGGCATGTACGAGCTGCAGATCATCCAGGAGGACGACCTGTTTGCGTTTGAGTCCGGCGTCGACAGCATCATGGCCGCAATCACCGTGTCGCTGCCGCTGCGCGTCTACGCGCGGGGCGTGTCCACCACCGGCTCCGAGGTCTACGAGGTCGACGTGGTGCTGCGCCCGGAGGACATCATCGTGGCCCGCGGCGACGGCTCGTGGCCGCTCAGCCGCTGGCTGCGCGCCAACTTCCAGAAGCTCATTTCGTTTGCCGTGGGCACCATCGCGGGCATGCTCGTCATCTGCATGATCGTCTTCTTCTACTTTGTGGCCGTGTACCGCGCGCACTGGGCCCGCCGCTCGTGCGCTGCGCGCCGCAAGCGCTCCGTGTCGGTCCAGGGCAGCCTTGGCTTCCGGCCGTTTGACGAGCGCGTGCGCCTGCTCGACGACGCCGACTCGGACGATGACCTGGAGAGCGAAGACGGCGAGAACGCCATCTCGCTGGGCGACCGCCCGCGCCGCGCGACGCCTCCGCCGGCGCCGCTGCGCTTCAAGTCGCCCGAGTACGAAGAGGAAGACGTCGGCGTGCCGCTGCGCGTGTACGACAATACCAAGCCGGCCGACGAATAGCCGCTTTTGCATGGACTTTGCTTTCGGCGCCGTGTGGCGTTCAATGTTATTAGATACACTGGAACACGTAGCTACGCCTGGCCCGGGCTGCGGCCTGCGGCAGGCTGTGGGCGCTGCTCGAGGACGGCGCGGGCGCGGGTGCGGGTGCGCCGCACGGCGTGCGGCGCGACTCAGCCGCACACCGTGCGGCGCAGACCGCACGCCAGCGCAGCCCCGCCGACGCCATCAGCGCACAGCGTGCGGCACTGCACGCGCGGCCGACTGTCGGCGGAGCTCTAGGACGGGCACACCACCCCGTCCGGCTCCACAGGCCGCCGGCTCACAGGCCGCCGGCTAGACAGACCCGGCTCGACCAGCCGCGCAGCTGTGCCTCGGTACCCCGCGCGACCCCGCAGGGGGCTGGCGCAGGCAAGCGGGCGATCTGCGCTACGTCATGGCCAATCAGTCACCGACTGTATCGCCGAAATCAGTGGGAGATGCCGACGGCGCGGACGTCGTTATGTCACCCCCGCTGGCCCCTATGTTTCTGGGTGACATTCCAGCAAATCAACCCCACGGTTATCGATATTGTCACCTTTCCTCCCAAGGAAAAAAAATTGCCGCCTCCCAGCAAAGGAGCCAGAAAATTTTTGCAGCAGCCGTCAAGAGATCTAGAGAGACGGCGGCCACACAAGCAGTCCCAGACGGGCGACCAGCATCACAAGATAGACACAGATTGGTTCGGTTGCCATGGTATCGATATCACAACCGGTGCCGATGTCCAGAGATATCGAATTCGCTGGCGGGCTCTCGCCAGCGACCGGACAGCACAAGATAGCTCTGCGGAGCGCGATGCCGTCGCATTTCTCGTCGCCACCGCTGGCGGCGCTGAAGCGCAAGCGCGAGGGCTCGGCCGAGTCGGACGAGGCCGACTTCAGCAGCGACAACGAGTCGTCACCGCTGGTGGTGCGGTCGTCGCTGTCGACGATCGAGCCGAACGAGCTCAAGACGAAGCGGGCTAAGATTGTGCGGTTTGCCGAGAGCGACGAGCTGGCTGAAGCCGAGACCGACAGCCGGTTCAGTGTCGGCGACGAGAACGAGCCAGGGTTCGACCGGGACACGATGGCCAGCCGAATCCACCAGGCGTTTGTCAAGAACGCGCTGGACGAGCTCGAGAGCGGCAACGCGGGCAAGGTCAAGGACCTGGCAGCCCAGCTGGAGACGCCGCTGTTTGCGGCAGCGAGCCCGACGGTCGCGCAGACGTACTTCACGCTGGCGGCGCTCATCAAGCAGATCAGCCGGCTGTCGTCGGCCGAGTGCGTGCCGCTGATCCGGGCGGTCATCAACCTGGAGGGGCTCGAGATCGACCCGGCGACGGTGGCCGTTGCCGACCGGCGCGCGCTGAACGCGCTGGTGTCGCTGCACGGCCGGTTCCTGGGCGTGCTGGTGTCGCGGATCCCCAAGTGGTGGTCCGAAATCGCGACGCGGATCATCAAGTCGATCACGGTCTCGGCCAACACGGAGCGCCATCACGCGCTGCTGCGGTACCTGGTCGCGCTGATCCCGACGGCCGGCACGACGCTGCAGAACATCGTGGTCAAGCACTTCCCGCACAAGGACGAGGAGACGGTGGTGCTGACGCGGTACATCGAGAACATCCTCGAGATCGTGAGCTACTGCCCGGAGCTGCAGTACGCGATCTGGGGCGTGATTCTGGAGAAGACGGTGGCGCTGGACGCCGAGATCGACAACCTGCTGGACGAGCTCGACGACGACGACGAAGACGACGACGACGCCGACGCCGACGAGAGCGTCCAGTTCGAGGACGGGGCGCCGCGCACGCGGGCGGACTCGGACTCGGACGACGACGCCGACCACAGCACCGAGTACTTCCCCCAGGTCGCCACGAACGCGACCGACAGCATCGCCAAGCTGGACGCGATCATCTCGCTGCTGCTCGACTACCTGACGGCCTACTTCGCCAGCGACCGGCGGCTGTCCGAGACGCTCACGCTCTACCAGACGCTGCTGGCGCACTTCCAGACGTACCTGCTGTCGACGCACCGCACGCACGCGGTCCAGTACATCTTCTTTGTGATCTCGCAGACGTCGACCGAGTTCGTCGAGGGCTACCTCACGCTGCTGCTCGAGATCGCGCTCTCGCCGGTGGCCAACCTGGGGCGGCGGCAAAAGGCCATGCAGTACCTGGCGTCGTACCTGGCGCGCGCCCGCGGCGTCACGCAGGCGCAGCTGCTGTCGGTGATCCACCTGCTCAAGGGCTGGATCCTGCGCTACATCGAGGAGCGCGAGTGGGAGGTCGCGTCGGCCGCCGGCGCCGACAACGGCTCGCAGAACGTGGCCACGGTCGTGCCGACCGGCCAGATCCTGTTCTCGTCGTCCATGTCGCGGTTCAAGATGTTCTACTCGGCCGTCCAGGGTCTGTTCTACCTGTTCTGCTTCCGGTACTCGTCGCTGCGCACGCCGCCGGCCGACACTGTCGACGACGACCGGCTGGCCGAGATCAAGTTGGGCCTGCACTCGACCGGCGACTGGGTCTACGACATCGACCGGCTGTTCCAGCGCATCGTGACGACCAAGTTCAACCCGCTCAAGTGGTGCAACACCACCGTTGTCAACATGTTTGCCAAGGTCGCCCAGCGCGAAGGTGCCGTGTACTGCTACTCGATCCTTGACCGCAACAAGCGCGGCAACCTGTCGGCGGCCTCGTCGCCGACGTCCGAGTCGAGCCCGGGCTCGCCGGCGTCGGTGGACGACGCGCGCCCGGACGTCTCTGGCATCGACCGGCTCAACAACAAGGCCCTGCTCAAGGCCTCGGTCACGTCTGACAAGCTGTCCATGGGCGGCACCTTCCGCTCGGATGACATGGTCCCGCTCGACAGCTACTTTCCGTTCGACCCGCTGGTGCTCAAGAAGACGCGCCGCAGCGTGCGCGACTCGTACATCTCGTGGGCCGAGGTTGCCGGCGACGAGTCCGACAGCGAGGACGACGCCGACGACGTTGACGACGACGTCGACGACGACGTCGACGACTACTTGTCGTCCGACACCGACACCGACGACGACTAGGCTATTTTGGTTATCATTTCATTTGGAGTTTCAGTTAAAAGTTCAGGATGGTCATGGCTGTTGCGTTTCACCTGTGCATGTTTGATGGTTCAGCATTATATTGTATAAAAGTCATTGAATAATCAATATAGTTTACATCTAGTAGATTACATCTATGATACACGATAGTACAGACTGCAATGTAGCGTACACTGGGCGTATGTGGAGGCTCGCCCATATAGCCGCATGTAGCCGCCGGCGGGCACGTCCATGTAGCCGCAATAGCCGGCCGAGGGGCGTGCCCTCGGCAGGGTCCGGAAGAGTCGTAATGCCCGCCATATAGCCGCACATGCCCATGTAGCCGCATATAGCCGCGGAGGGGCACGTCCCTCGGCAGGGTCCCGGAACTCGTCACGCCTACCATATAGCCGCACATGCCCACGTAGCCGCATATACCCGCCGAGGGACACGCCCACCATATAGCCGCACACCCACACACACCCGCATATACCCGCCTCTGGCTACCGCTTGCGCTTCTGCCCAGACGCCGCCTGCAGCGGCATCGGCGGCAGCCCGCCGACCGGCGGAACCACGTCGGCCGTCACGTACTGGAACCGGCTGCTCGGCAGGATGATCGGGCGCGGGACGATCTGGCCGGTGCGGACCTTGGGCTGGATCAGCGGCGCCGGCAGCTCGATGTCGCCCACCACGCTCTCGAAGATCTCGGCCGCCGCCCGCAGGCCGCTCAGGTACGCGCCGTGGACAGTCGCCGGGTGGGTCCGGGACGTTCCTTCGCCCGCGAAGGCCAGGCGGCCGCCGTGGAGCGGCGCCGCCAGGTTGTCGTAGTCGTCGCCGTCGGCCTCGGGGCCGACGTACGAGTAGGATCCGTACGCGAACGGGTCGCGGTGCCAGCGGGTGACGATGGACTCGACCGGCGGCGGGATGCGCTGGCGCGGGAACATGCGCGCCAGCACGCCCGACACCTCGTGCACGAACGCGTCGTCGGGCCGCTCGGAGCTCTCGAAGGCGGCCTCGCCGGCAAGCAGCGCCACCAGGCACGGCTTGCCCACCACCGCCGACGTGTTCCAGAACATGTAGAACTTGCCGCGCCTGGCCGTGTAGTCGGTCTGGTTGAGCGAGTCGCCGGCCGGGCAGCGTGTGACGCCAACGATGTCCTTGGACGGGTCCCAGAACACCCGGTCGTAGACCAGGACGACCTTGTTGAGCACGCCAAACCCGAGCTTGCGGATCGACGCTGTCTTGGCCTCGGGCAGCGGCGGCGCAAACGCCACGCGGCCGGCCTTCAGGACCCCGAGCGGCACGGTGCACACGACCCGGTCCGCCTGGATCAGGCTGCCGTTGGCGATCTTGACGTCGAACGGCCGCTGGCCGGCGCCGGCCCGGTCGGCGTGGAACGCGATCTCGGTCGTCGGCGACCGGAACCGCACGTCTAGCCGCTGCGGAAACAGGTATAGCGCGCGCGGGACCTGCGCGTAGCCGTCCTTGATCATGGCGTGTCGTCCGGCGAACTCGTTGCCGTCGTCCTGGTCCCACGAGCCGAGACTGAGGTTGTTGACGCACGTCGCGTTGGCGTACTCGAGGTTGGCGTAGTGCCAGTTGACCAGGCGCATGTCCAGCGGCGACAGGTCGACGAGCTGCCGGCACAACGACAGCTGCGCGTCCAGCGCCTGGCCCAGCGACGGCTGCCCGGTCGCCGGCGGCAGCTCGTACCGGTCCGCCGGCAGGCTGGCCGCCGCCCGTTTGTGCGGCGGGATCTCGAAACCGAGGCTGCCGAGCTTCGCCGGCAGCGCCGTCTTCTCCTGGCGGCCCTGGTGGAGCCGGCCAAAGCTGCGGGCGCGGCCGGCGCCGCCCGACCGGTCGTCGGCCGGCCGTTCGAGCGGTGGCAGCGTGACCGCGTTCTCCTCCATCTTGGCGATCGTGCGGCCGCCCTCGCCGGTCGGATCGAGCCCTGCCAGGATCAGGTTCGGGTCGCCCTCGACCGAGTGCGGCTGCGGCACATGCTTCTTGAACGCCGACGTGCGGTCCAGCATGTCGTTGAACAGCGACTCGGCCCGCAGGTCCAGCGTCCGGTCGACCGGGCCGCCCTCGACCTCGTCGTAGATCACGGACGCGTCCTTGAGGTAGTGCGGCGTCAGGCCCATCTGCTTGCACGCCAGCACCGAGATCGGGTTGCCGTTGGCGAAGCCGGTCACGATCTGGCCGCCGAGATCGACCTTGTGGGCTGGGGCGCTGTGCAGCGGCGCCGAGTACACCCGGCCACCGATCCGCGAGCGGCCCTCGATCAGAATGATCTCCGGCAGGTCTTCGTAGTGCATCATAAAGTCGTCGTACTGGCGAAAGAGGCCCTCGAGCTGGCGGGCACACGCCAGGCCGGCCATCCCCGCGCCGACAATCACGATCCGCAGCCGCGGCTGCTTGGTCTCGGGCAGCGCGCGCACGTACGGCAGGTTGTTGCGGCACCGAGGGATCTCGATGCAGCCAAAGTTGATGTAGCCGTTGCGGACGAGCCACTCGAACGCGGCCTCGGCGAGGCCAAAGAACCGGGGGTCCTTGGCGCACCCGGCCGCCTCCGGGCGCGTCACGCTGACGAGGTGGTTCATGCGCCAGAGCCGCAGGATGCCGTTGCGGATGCTCAGATACGTTGTCACATGCAGGTGGTTGATGTCCTTGCGCAGCAGCTTGTACTCGCCGGGATGGAGCGCGAACGGCGGCAGCCGCGAGGCGACGGCCGCGTCGACGCCCTCCTTGGCGTACTCGCGCGACGTCTTGTTGGACGGAATCGAGAGCTTGGCGAAGTACTCGAGGCGGTTGTAGGGCTCCTTGTAGGTTGGCGGCGGCGCGGCGGCGGCGGCGGCGGCGATCTGCGACCGGTAGATCGGCGGGTCGACGTAGTCGGTTTCGGCGAGCATGCTGGCCAGCATGGCCTCCTTCTCTTTCTCGGTGAACTTCTGGGGGCCGGCTCCGAGGAGGCCGGCGGCGGCCGCGGCGGCGGAGCCGGCGCGGGCCAGCGCCGGCCGGTCCTCGACCTTGGGCGACGGCAGCGGCAGCGCCGCTGCGGCCACCGCCGGCGAGTTCTCGCCGTCCTCGGCCTTGACCGGCCGCGGCTTGGGCTTGCGCGGCTTCTGGGCCGGCTTGGCGTAGCTGTACTGGCTCTGGCTCTGGCCCGGCAGCGCCGCCGACGCCGGCAGCGGCGACGGCTGCGGCGTCTGGCGCGGTGCCGGCCGCGGCGACGGCCGTGGCGACGGTCGCGGCGACGCCTTCGCGCTGTCCAGCGCGCGCGGCGGCGGCCGAGCGGCCACCGCCGGCGAGAACGGCGGCTTGGCGGCAAACGGCGCCGGCGGCATGTTGGTGTCGCGCATGGCCGGCGGCGCCGGGCTGTGGTCCGACAGGCGGCGCGAGCCCGACGGCGACGTGATGCCGAGGCCCTGCAGGTCGTTGTTGTAGTGCCCCAGGTTGAACACGTCCACCGGGCGCTGGCTCGGCAGGATCGGCTGCGACTGGCGCTCCTGCGGCGGCGGCGGCCGTGTGTAGCCCTGCGGCGGAAACTTGTCGCGCGGCGGCGCGCGCTGCGCGCCGGCCGGCGGCATGTCCGGCACCGGCAGCCCGTTGGGCATGCCATTGTACAGCCCCATCGGGTTGAGCGGGAAGCCAAAGTCGGACGCGAACTCGAAGTCGTCGTCCTTCTGGGCCGGCGCGTACGGCTCGTTCATGAGACCGCCAAACGGCTTGTTTTCCGGCAGCGGCGCGTCCGCGTAGGACTCGGGCAGGTCGCCGTAGAACGAGCCGCCGTAGTGGTCCGCCGGCGGCGGCTGGGTGGCCGCGTGCTGCAGCGGCGGCCGCGGCGGCGCGCCGTCGTCGTCCGGCATGAACTGCGCCCACAGGTCCTGGCCTGCCGGCGGCAGCATGGCGTAGTCCGGCCGCAGGCTCTGGCCCATGGCCATGCCCTGGCCCTGGCCCAGCATGGTGCCCGCCGGCGGCATGTCGAACGGCATGGACTCGAACGAGCCGTGCGCGTGGTCGAACGGGTACCGCGCGTCCATGTCGAGGCCGGCCGACTGGTCGAGCAGCGCCAGGTCGACGTCGTGGTCGGCGCCGCCCGCGAACGGCGGGGCCATGCCGCCGCTGATGGCCTGGCCAAACTCGTCCGGAAGGAACGGGTGGTTGCCGGCCATGGTGTCGCGTGGGGCGCTGCGCGCGGGGGCGCGGTCGCGGCTTGTCTGCGGTCAGCGGAGCGGCGCGGTGGCTTGCCTTGGGCGGGCCCTCAGTGGCTGGAGCGGCGCGCGATTGCAAGGATGCCGGCAGACGTCACAAGATCACCAATCGCACGATCACGGACAGCCCATGGCATGATTCCACGCGCTTGCTGCTGGGTGATGGAGGCCAGATGATGCGCGGCGTCTATACAAGATGGAGGAAGGCGAAAAGAGGAAGGGCTACGCTGCGGCACGTGACCTCGTGTGGTGGCGTGCACTGCGCCGCGCACCGTGCGGCTCGGCCGCGGCATGGCCCCGAGCGGCTTGCGACTGGCCTGCAGAGTGGGCGCGCGAGAGGCTGGTCGTGCGTGCGCGCCCCTGCCGCGCGCCTCGCCGCGGCCGCTGTGCGCGCCCAGCCGAGGCCCGCGCCGCACGGCGTGCGGCTGCTCGCATGACGCAAGCACGCAGCCCTAGCCCCGCGCAGCCCACCCTAACCCCGCATACTGCCCCAACCCTGCGATACCAACCTCAGCGGGCCGCCGTGCAAATCTTCACACAAATCGCCCAGCATGAGAACTTCCCTGGTCTGGACCGTCGCCGGTCTGGCTCTGACAGCGACCCAGGTCGTTGGCCAGCTTCTCGCAGACATCTACATTCCCGACGTGCACTCGGAGGAGGCTATCAAGCCGTTTCTCGTCAACATGGCCCCCGAAAAGGCCAAGCAGTACCGCGTGCTCTATGGCGAGCAGGAGGACGTCCACGCCGCCGGCGAGGTGCACCTGCTCATGACGGACGCCCTCGGCGTCGACCGCGAGATCTCGATCTTCGCCGGGCTCGTCCGCCAGATCGAGGACCTCATGCTCCGCCTGCAGGACCCCGAGGCCGAGACCGTTGTCCTGGCGCCGTCCAACACGGCCATGCAGGCGCTCTCGCGCAAGCCCTGGGAGGACGAGGAGGGCGCCGTGCGCCAGTCGCCCACGGACGAGGAGCGTCACGCCATGGAGAACATCCGCAAGTTCGTCATGAGCCACGTTATCTCGTCGGGCCGGCTGGAGCACCCCGGCGAGCACCTGGGCTGCGACCAGGGCTTTGAGATTTGGTACGAGGAGGAGAGCGACAAGCGCTACGTGTACTCCAGCAAGAGCGAGGACGTCAAGGCCGAGCTGCTCAACTACAAGAGCACCGGCAACGGCGAGGTGTGGACGCTCAGCGGTGTGCTCAACTGATCGGGTGGGGTGGAGTTTGGGGATTTGGATGTAGTTTCTAGTAATCTATGGTTTCTCGGTAACAACACCATGATCGCGCCGCTGCCGGCCGCGACCGTGCGCGCGCTGTCGTCGGGGCAGGTCGTGACGACGCCGGCCTCGATCGTGAAGGAGCTTGTGGAGAACGCGCTGGACGCGGGCGCGACCGCGCTGACGGTCGAGCTCGATCCGACCACCGTCGGCCGCGTGCTCGTCCACGACAACGGCGCGGGCGTGCCGGTCGACGACCGCGCGCTCATGTGCCTGCGCCACACGACGTCCAAGATCGCGTCGTTTGCGGATCTGGCCGACCGCCGCGTGCGGACGCTGGGCTTCCGCGGCGAGGCGCTGGCGTCGCTGGCTGCGGTGGCCGGCGAGATGGAGATCACGACGCGGACGGCGACCGACGTCGTCGCCGGCCGCTGGTCTGTCCGAGCCGACGGGTCGGCCCACAGGTGGGTGGTCCGGGGGTCCGCTGACGCAGTTTTTCGCGCGCGCCGCAGCCCGTCGGAACCAAGGTCGTCGTCCTCGACGTCTACGCGCGCCTCCCGGTGCGCAAAAAGACCTACGCCAAGGAGGCCAAGGCCACGCTGGCCCGCGTGCGCGCTCTGCTGCGGGCATACGCGCTGCTGCGCCGCGGTGTGCGCGTTTCGTTCAACCTGATGCGGTCCGCGGCCCCCCCGACCGTCTACGTCGGCGGCCGCACCCTGCGCGACAGCGTCCTGCAGAACTTTGGCAAGGACGGCCTGGCCGACGCCGATGTTATGCAAGCTGTCGACCTGGGGGCGGGCTGGGCCGTGGACGCCGTGCTGCCGGCGCCGGCGGGCGAGGGCAGTGGCCAGATCAAACACACTATCATCGCCATCGACGGCCGGCCGATGGCGCCGACGCTGCCGACGTGCAAGAAGCTGCTCAAGACGTTCCGCAGCTACGTGCGCTCGCAGGGCACGGGACTGCTGTTTGTGGACTTTTGTGCGACCAAACACGCCTACGACGTCAACGTCGAGCCGGCCAAGGACGATGTCCTGGTGTACGACGAGGCTGAGCTTGTGGCCGTGTGGGGGGCCTTTCTGGCTGAGTATTACGGGGGCGCAGAAGCCTCTGGAAGCGGAGACGGACATGCCGCTGCGGGTGGTGCTGAGGACGGACGTGCCGAGATCCAGCAGGACGGATCCGCGGACGATCATGCGGACAAGATCCAGGACGGCGGTCAGGCCGCGGAGATCCAGGACGGCGGCCGTATAGCCGCAGGGCACGGCGGCGCAGAGCACATAGCCGCAGATCATATCGCCGCAGAGCACACCGCCGCAGACCATATAGCCGCAGACCATATAGCCGCAGACCAGAGAGCTGCGACCGGCGAGCCAGCAGCCGGGTCCCCCGAGTACCTCGAGTCCCCCGAGTCCCCCGCCGACTCGGTCGTTCTCGTCGGCCCAGACAGCCCTCTGTTTATTGATCTCGACGTGTCGGCCGACGGCAGCCAGCGCGTGCCGGACTCGGACAGCGAGGCCGGAGAGAGCGCTAGTGCATTGGAAGCTGCCTCAGTCAGCGTCTCCAACGATGAGCCCGACATTGCCTCAGACGACGACTCCGACGCCGCGTCTCTGTCCGTAGCCGGCTCGCCCCGAGACGAGCCATTCTCTGCCGCCTCCGCGGGCTCTGCCGCCGCCACTCCTCGCCAGGCCCTGCTCTTCTCCGACCGGTCGACCGTGTCGCCAGCCACGTCCTTGGCCGAGGCCTACTCGGGCCGGATCAGTCGCCAGCTGATCCAGCCGCTGTCGCCGCACACGCCGCGTACGCCACTGCACGCGCCGGAGCCGCGCCAGCTCTCGCTAGACGCATTCTCGTCGTCTGTCCCGACGCCCGGGTCGCCGCCCACCCGCAGTCCCCACAAAAGCCGCCAAAAAGCCGCTCGGGACGTGCTCGCCAACCGCAAGCCGGTCGCCGTGATCTCAAGCCAGCGCGCGCCGTCGCCGGAACCGCCGGCGGAGCCGCGGTTCATGCGCACCGAGCCCACGCTCGACTACACGTACGAGTACGAGTGGGCGCGGGCGGTGCCGCTGCTGAGCAGCTCGTCGTACGTGCATGCATACGACGACGGCGTCTGGAACGCGTCCAGTGCGGCCATCGCCGACGCTTTGCGGCGTCTCTGGCGCGCCAGCGACGCGCCCGTCGACGACATCGAGCTGATCCTGCCCCGGCTCGACCTGGTGCCCTGCGACCGCGGCGCCGAGGACGGCTGGCTCAAGTATGAGTAGCCGCACGGCGTGCGGCTGATGCGCGCGCAGCCGCCGCCGCCTATAATACACGTGACCACGCGATCTCACCAACTTCTGTAGTTAAGCCCCCCATGCCGCCCGGCCTCCAGCGCTACAACGTCCGCGTGAACCCGCCAAACAGCCGGATCACGTTCGTGACGGCCCTGCCGGGCGCACCGCCCGAGAGCCAGGAGATGCTCAACCGCGTGGCGGCGATCGTGTACCCGATCATGCGCGATCACTCGCTCTCGGTCACTTCCCTCGAAGAGCACCCGTTCAACCGCCAGTTCTGGGGCATCAACTACAATGCCGGCGAGAACATCAAGCTCGTGCTGCGCGGGCGCGGCGGCCAGTACTTGGGGTTCTACCAGGTCGTGAGCGTGATGATCCACGAACTGGCCCACAACAAGCACATGAACCATTCCAAGTCGTTCTGGGCCGTCCGCAACGGTTTCATGGCCGAGCTGGCCGAGCTCCGCAAGAAGGGCTACACGGGCGAGGGCCTGTACTCGCGAGGAAACCACCTGGCGTCGTCGCGGATCGTGGACAGCGTGCCGCTGGCCGAGGCCGACATGCCCGACGATCTCTGCGGCGGCAGCTACCGGCGGACACGGCGAACGCGCATCGTGCGGCGGCCGCGCAAGCGCAAGTTCGACGGCGAGGCGTCCCGCGTGGGCGAGAACCTGGAGGTCCGCCGCGCGCTCGAGGGCGGCAAGATCAAAATGGGCCGGCCGCGCGTGGCCACCAGCGAGCGCGGCCGCGAGCTGCGGCTGCAGGCCGCGCTCAAGCGGTTCGACAAGACGCCGACCGCGCTGCCGGTGAAGACGGAGGCGGCTACGCCCAAGGCGGAGCCCAAGGCGGAGCCCAACGCTGGGCCCAAGGCCGAGTCTGGGTCAGGGGGGGCTTCGGCCAAGTCCGAGCCCACCGTGATCGACCTTTCGGACGACGAAGACGTCACCGAGGAGTACGACGAGCTCGAGCGGCTCGACGACGCGCAGCCGACCGCCCAGGAGAAGGGCTGGCTAAAAAAAGAGATGAGGGAATTGTACTATATAGACGTCTAGCCTTCAACGGACCGTCACCGTCTTTGGATACGAGAACTCCTGCAGGCCCCACTTGCCGCCGAACCGGCCGTAGCCGCTCTCCTTGACGCCGCCGTGCGGTTGCGTGGACTCGTCATGCACGGTCTGGGTCAGCGCGAACGTGCGTGTACTTACCATGCCGTTGATGTGGACTGCGCCGGACTCGAGCTGTCGCGCCACGGCGATCCCCGCCAGAGCGTTCTGCGTCCACACGCTCGCCGTCAGGCCGAGCTTGCTGCGGTTGACCATGGCCACGGCCTCGTCGACCGTGTCGTACGGGACGACCACAAACGTCGGCCCAAACGACTCCTCGTGGTAGAGCGCCATGTCCTCGGTCACGTCGGTGAGGATCGACGGCGTCACGCGCGCGGCCGCGGCCGACGCAGATCCGTGCACGAACCGCGCGCCCTTGGCTACGGCGTCGTCGACCAGCTGCCGCACCTTGGCTGTGTGCTCGGCGGTGATCTGGCCGCCCTGGACCAGGATCGGGTCGAAAAACGCAGCCTTTTCTTTGAGCAGCGTCTCGAATGCTGGCAGGACCGCGCGGTCCACGTAGACGCGCTCGGTGGACATGCAGATCTGGCCGTTGTTCTCCCAGCCGCCGATGACCACCGTCTCGGCGGCGGCGGCCAGATCCGCGTCCGCCAGGACGACACTGGCGGCCTTGCCACCCAGCTCCAGCAGCACCGGCTTCAGGTGTTCGGCCGCCGTTACTGCAATGGCTCGGCCAGTGGCCGTCGAGCCCGTGAAGTTGATTTTCCGGACGTGCTCAGACGCAATGAGCGCGGCCACGATTTCGCGCGAGTCCTCCGGCCGGCTGTGCACCACGTTCAGCACGCCATCCGGAAGGCCCGCATCCAGAAACGCCTCGGCCATGAACATGTGCGACGCCGGCGACAGGTGCGACGTCTTGAGGATTGCGCTGCAGCCCGCTGCGATCGGTGTGCCGAACGCGCGCATGCCCAGGATCGACGGCGCGTTCCACGGCGCAATGCCCAGCACCGGCCCGCACGGCTCGTTGAAAATTAGCGGCAGAAGGCCAGGCTGGGCCGAGTGCGCAATGGTGCCCGTCATGGTCGTGGCCACGCTTGCCCACTCGGTGGCGTGCGCAATGGCGAAGTCGTAGATCAGCGACGCAAACATTTCCTGGCGTCAGCGACGTTTCTGCGCACACTCACACTTGGCGTGCTCTCGGCGCGCTGGATGTCGATGCCCTCCTGGCGGCGCCGCCGCAGGTTATTTACGCCGGCCAGTAGGATCTCGCGGCGGTCCTGGGGGGCGACGTTGCGCCAGGACTTGAACGCCTGCGCAGACGTCTCGGCGGCCAGCAAAGCCTGGCTGACGGTGGCGCCCTGGGCATAATGCAGCAGCTCACGGGTGGCAAGTGAGTACACAGGCACGTGCAGCGCTTTGTCGGCCGAGACGATCCTCTGGCCGTTGATGACGAGGGGAATCACTCGTTTAGCCATTGTGGTGAGGAGAACGTGGTGGTGTCAAATTTCTCGATGATCTGCCCTTGGGCCGACACTAGCTTGGCGTCGGCCCACACGATGGCCAGACTCTGGCGGCTACGGATGTACGAGCCTACGGACGCTTCGGGCGACGATCGGGGGTGCGTCATGGCGACATGGGGACGTGTTCGTGGAAGCTGTCAGCGGTGCATGTGGCGCAGGCGGCGCAGGGCATGCGGGGTAGGTCGGTTGCGGCGGTGCGGCGGTGCGGCGCGTGGTGGGCGACGTGCAGCTGGCAGCGGCTGGCGGCTGGTGCGTGCGGCTCGGTGGCGCGGTGCGGCTCATGCGCGGTGCGGCGCGGTGACCCAGCAGGGCGGCGCGTGCGTCGGCGCGTGCGGCGCGTGCGGCTCAGGGTTATGGCACGTGCCAGGGGCCCGCAGGGGCCCGCACGTCCACACAGCGCCGCCTGCACGTGTGGCGCACCGCGCCGCCGGCGCGTGTGGCGCACCGCACCGCCGTGCGCCCGTGGCGCACCCGCGGCGATCACCGACACGTCCGCGCGGGCGATCCCGGCGCACCCCCGCAGCCTGACGCGGGCCGGCAGCCGCGTGCGCTGGCAAGCCGCAGACGGCCCCGGAGGTTTCGCGCCTGCGCTAGACGCGTCGAACCCGGCCGCTGGCCTTGACACCCGGTGGCGCCCAACGGCTATCTGCCGGCGCCAAGCGTCCGCAGGCCCGCGCCACCGGCCGGCTCCGCGCAGGCGATGCGGCCGACTGCAGCGCGCGAGCAAGGCGTCGCCGGAGGTATGCACGGCATGAGCGATTTGATCGAGTAAGCCGGTCGAGTAAGCAAGCAGGGACAGCGCGCCTCGGACAGAAGCAGTAAGTAGATCGAGTAAGCATATCGAGTAAGCAAGCACGACACCGCCTCGCCCACGCGCCGGCCCGGCAATCGCGCAGAGACGCCGGATCGCCGTGGGCGCTGGGCGCAGGCCGGGCCCGCGTGCCGGCCTCGACGTTCGATCGGCCTCACGAATCCAGTATGAGGTGCAGGCTACCGAGTCGATGACCCCGTCGGCGATGGGCGAAGTCTAAAAGAAGACATGCCAGAACCTTAATGCTGGCGCTAGTGGGCCAGACTGCGCCCAGCTCGGCTACGCGTGTACCTGGCTGCTGGAGCCAACCCGATAAGCTGGTAAATCTGAGACAATTCTCGGGGTCCTCCGAAGAATTTAGGTAATCCATTACATACTCTGCAGGCCCGCGCGCGGTCCTGAGCCACACCCGTGTCCACACGCGCTCGCTGGCCGCGCGCTGGAAGCCCGCCAGACTCGCGGCCGGCCTGGCGGCTCGTCGCTAGCCCGCCCGCTCGCCGCAGATCGCACCGGCCTGGGCGGCGGCCTCGCTTGCGCGCTCCGTCGGGCGCGATCTGCTCGGCCGGCGTTCCCCGATCCGCCGCGCTGCGGCGGCGCCGGACCCATCGTCGCTGCGCCGGTGGCTTGCGCGTGCATGCTTCCGCGCCGCGGGCGGCGAACAGTACCGTACACGCTGGGGCAAGCCACCGCCAGCGGTACCGTCTGCAGTGGGTACACCCGCACGCCACACGGTCCGCCGCGCGCGCCCACCGGCCGCCGCCAAGTTCCGGTCCACTACGCTGGTACATTCCCCTGAGACGCATCAACGGCTCCGGGGCTAGGCCGGTACCCCAAGGTATGGTACCAGATAACACTATTAGCACGTCGACACCAACGCCCCGGTACTGGCTCCAGCCATTCGCGACCGCCGCGACGCGCTCTTGTGATGAGCGATTCGCACGCCAGCGGCCTCGCTGATCGGCCAGCGCCCTTATAAACCCCGGCCGCTGCCAGGTCGACTCGCCATCCAGGACCCGGCTGCTATCGACGTGTTCAGTCCACCACACCTGTCTCAATCCACTAGTGTCTCGTGGCATAGTCTTAATTTAAGGCGCCTCTATCTACCGGCTATTATTATAGTTCCAGCGCGTATCAACAGCGCCGTATCACCTGCTATCGGCTCCCTGGACGATTGCCGGGTCATCCCTTCTAGCTTGGCTGCGACTGGCGAACGCCCCGTCGAGCCAGGACCACTCCGGAACCCGACTGTGGCTGCGCGCGCCGTATAAAGGCGGCAAAGGCCGGGGGAAATCCGCATCGACCCGGCGCACGGCACCGGCTAGAAGCGAGACAGGCAAACTTATCCGTCAAAGTGACGTGGGCAGAGCCAGCGAGGTGCAGCCTGCAACGTTGGGGTAGCGCCGCCAGCTGCGTTTTCGCTCAACTCCTAGTGACTTTCGGGCCATCGGGCGTCATCCGACCTCTCGACCTCACGCGGCCCCTAAGCCGCGCACGCTGCCTGTCCATATATAGCGCCGTGACCGCTCTGCACGGAACACCGTCGCCGTGTCGCCCTTACGAAAGCTCCGACTGCTTGTCTCCTCAGCCATGTCCCGCCTGAGACCGACCTCGTCGGGCATGTCCGACGACAGCACCACCAAGATGCTCCGCGACAAGGAGACGTCCAAGCTCTCGCCGTCCAGCAGCGGCAGCTCCGCATATGCCACCTTTGAGCGCGAGGCGGAGATCGCCGAGACGGAATGTCTGCTTGTCCCGGCCCCTGACATGGGCGTTCGCGCCTGGATGGCCGTCGTCGGCGGCTTTTCCGCCCAGATGTGCTCATTCGGCTACACGAACGTCATCGGCATCTTCCAGACATACTACACCGAGAACCAGCTGCACGACCTGACGCCGTCGACGATTGCCTGGATCGGCTCGACTCAGACCTTCATCCTGTCCTTTGGCGGCCTTATCTGTGGCCGCATCCACGACGCCTATGGCCCGCGGTACCTAACCGTGCCGGGCGCCGTCATGCTCATCGCCGGCTCCGTCGGCACCGCGTTCTCGACCGAGTACTGGCAGTTCATGCTGTCCCAGGGCATCCTGACGGCGCTCGGTGCCTCGTGCCTGTTCTACGCAACCACGTCGTCCGTCTCGCGCTGGTTCGACGTCAAGCGCGGTCTGGCGCTCGGCATCGCCGCCTCCGGCTCGTCCATCGGCGGCATCATCCTGCCGATGGTCTTCAACTACGTCGTCGCGGTCTCTTCCTACAAGGTCGCTGTCCTGGCCATGTCCGCTGTGCTCGGCTTCTTTGCCATCATCACGGCGCTCACGACCACGTCGCGCATGCCCCCGGAGAGAAACTCGAGCTACCAGTTCGTGCGGTTCTACGTCAAGCCCTTCGCCGAGCCGTCCTTTGGCACACTGGCCATTGGCTTCTTCTTCGTCTTCCTGGGCATTTTCGTGCCGTTCGGCTTTGTGGCCTCGCAGGCCGTGCAGAACGGCTTCACCGACGCCGACGCATTCTTCTTGCTCGCATACATGAACGGCGGCTCGTTCTTCGGCAGAGTCATCACCGGTTGGCTGGCCGACAGAGTCGGCAAGTACAACATGTACATCTCGTCAGCTCTCGTCGCCGGCATCATCACGATCGCACTCTGGATCCCGGCTCACACCGTGCCCACCATCGTGCTCTACTCGGTCCTCTACGGCTACTTCTCCGGCGCCGTCCTGGGCATGTACCCGGCTGTCGTCGCCCAGATCTCGCCAAACGACGAGATCGGCACTCGCATCGGCGCTATCTCCTCCTTCATGTCATTTGCATCTCTGTCCGGCCTGCCCATCGCTGGCGCGGTTCTCACTACCGGCGGCGGCTCGTTCTTCGCGCCGTCCATGTTTGCGGGCGTCTCGATGCTCGTGGGCACCGGCTTTGTGGTCGTGTCCAAGTACATCTACAGCGAGGGCCGCCTGTCGAGCAAGATTTAAGCTAGCCAGCAAGGTTATCTTTCGCCTTTATCGCGCCGCGCCGCGCCACATCGTCCCAGTAACCTGGTTGACGGCGGCAGGGCTACTGCCTTAGTGCCAAGGACCTACACGTGTCTGACAGACGAAAGTCTGCTAATATTTTAAAGTTGCTGGAGGACGTACTATGAATTATCTGCTCATGATGTTAATATGATTTTGCTGTGGAGTGGGTTGGTGAGCATTCGCTTGTTGGCGACCGCCGGGATGTTATGAAGAAGAGACGACCTTGCATTGCTAGGCTAATTGCTACATTTTTTCAGGTCTAATTGCTGCTGGCTGGGCAACCGCTGGCGCCGGGGACGTAGGAGCGGAGGAGCGGGGAAGAGAACGTACGCACGCGGATCTGGCTGTCTGGGTTCTCCAGATCGATGGCAAGCTACGCGAACGGCCCGAGACCGAGCGGATCTGCATGGCGATAGTTCTGCTGCAGCCGCAGCGCGTGGTTAGGTTTCGCTTATTTACTCTACATGCACGAGACCCGCAGGATCGGATGTATCGATCAGCCGCTGCAGTTCACCGGGCGTCCGACCTGGCCCAGAGTGCTGGCTACGCCGCATGCTTTTTACCACAGCCCCGGACCCGCGCGCTTGCCTGGGACTGCCCAGACAGCAGCACGTGGAACCGCGTTTGCGGATACGCGGCCGTTGTATATATTGATCAATAGAAGACCTTGCGCTCTAGACTCGGAGCTGGCCAGACCTCTGGCTTGTGCCTTGCTGACGTACAGGCCCGCCTGAAGTTCATGATCACGCTCCGCAAACGCATCGGTTACCGGCGGCCCGCTGCACAGCTGGTCCTGATCGGCCTCTCGACCTGTTTGACAGCTCACAGGCGCCGCGCTTTGATCAACTAATCAGGCAACCGCGCCGTAACAACCTTACAATTCAAGTAAGTCTACCGTAGCTCTTTCAGGCCCCCTTAGTTACACAGATCGACACAAAAACCTCCGGGGTTTTATCGGCCTGGCCCCTATGTCCGTAGTACCGAGCGCTGCGCATTCAGTAGCCGCCCGAGCACTGACCATGCTGTACTGATTGGGTGTGTCGGTACCGCCGCGCGATTGTCTGTATTGGTCGCGCCGGGCTGTTGGTGTTAGTCTCCAGGAGACTATTTACCGATTAGGACATTGGCCGGCGCCGGCGCTGGCGCTGAGTCCGCCGCGCCCACGTCACCATGCCTTCTGTCCGGCGCCACAACAGTGCACACCGCACACCGGTAGCGTGTGGCCTAGCTCCCAGCCGGTGCCTGTTGTGGCGCCCACGCCCTGCGGCCCGACGGCTGTACGCAGCTGCGGCGTCGGCCGCCGGCGTCCTGGGGATATGGCCCCAGCCGCGAACGACAGGACCAGATACCCAGCTGGACTGCAGCCAGCAACCAGATCATACAGCCGATAAGCTGCACCCTCACTTTGGAGATCTGCCTCCGCTCTCCACGGACCCAGCAGCCCCTGAACAGCGGCTGAGCTGCGCGAAGCGAATAGAGTTCAATCTGGAACATGCAATCGGGCTAGCTTCAACAAACAGGCTTGCCTTTTTAGTGCACTCGCCGGAGGAAAACCATTTAAGCTTTACGTCAGTGGTGAGCCACCTCTTTCAGCTTCCACCGGCGCGATTGTGAGCGTATTGGAGTCGGCGGGAGCGCGTGGCCGTAGCAGTCCAGCGGAAGGACCGCTCTGGCCACCGGCTGCGTTTCGATGCGTTTGGCAGCCGTGCAGACCGGCGGGGGAAGATCAGAGATTGCGCCGCCGGCGCACCTGCATGGGCGGGCACGGGCGTGGGCGGGGCTCGATGGCGTAATGGCTGCAGAGCCATAGATACTGCGGGCGGTCAGCTACAGAACGGGCTATGCAATAATGCAGCCAAGGGGGCGGCCGCCGCGCGGTGGAAAATGCCGTAGGCGGCCGGCCGTAGGTGCCCAAAGCATACCTGTATTTAGTATGTATACCGAATTGGGAGTTCACCGCCGGGGGTTTTCACCGGCGGTGTCAAACGAGAACTTTAGCGAGAAAAAAGCCAGAGAATCGACGCGGGCTTAAAAGCGCCGAAGTCCCCTCCGGCTCCGGCATAGACATACATCAGTACTGCATAACATGAGCGATAATCTCTCAACCATCTCCAAGAGCGAGGCCGCCGAGGAGCACAAGCGGGCCGCGCACGGCAGCGACTCGGACTCGGAGCCCGAGTTTGCCGAGATCGTCGACTTCCCGGAGGGCGGCACCAAGGCCTGGCTGGTCGTGTTTGGCGCGTGGTGCGGCCTGTTTAGCTGCTTCGGCATCTGGAACAGTGTCGGCGTGTTTCAGGCCTGGCTGATCGAGCACCAGCTCAAGAACTACGACCAGGGCACGATCTCGTGGATCTTCTCGGTCTTCTCGTTCCTCTTTTTCTTCTGCGGCGTGCAGATCGGCCCGGTCTTTGACAAGTACGGTGCGCGCATGCTCGTCCTGGCGGGATCGGTCCTGTTCATCATCGCGCTGGTGCTGTTCTCGATCTCGAAGGAGTACTACCAGTTCATGCTCACCTTTGGCGTGCTCGGCGGCGTGTCGTGCTCGCTTATCTTCACGCCGTCGGTCACGACGGTCGGTCACTGGTTCTTCAAGAAGCGCGCGTTCGCGACCGGTCTGGCGGCCACGTCCGGTGGCATCGGCGGCATCATCTTCCCGATCTTCTTCCAGCAGACGTCCAAGACGATCGGCTTCGGCTGGTCGGTCCGGGCCATGGCGCTCATGTGCGCGTTCATGTCGGTCCTCGCTGTGATCTTCACCGAGTCGCGCAACATCGCCAAGGAGGAAGACGACCTCAAGGGCGACAGCGACGAGGAGAAGGTCGGCCTCAAGGGCAAGAAGAGCAAGAACAGCGCTCTGATCGACCTGTCAGGCTTCAAGGACATCCGGTTCACGTTTACGGCGATCGCGTTCTTCATGATCGAGTGGGGTCTGCAGACGCCGATCTCGTACCTGACGACGTACGGCCTCAGCAAGGCCAGCAACGCGTCTGACGAGGCGTTTGCATACTACCTGGTCGCCATCCTCAACGCGGGGTCGGTCATTGGCCGGTGGATTCCCGGCTGGTTCGCCGACCGCTTTGGCCGCTACAATCTCATGATCATCAACATCGCGCTCTGCACAATCTTCACGTTCGCCATCTGGCTGAGCACGGCCGCGCCGTCCAACACGAGCCGCGCGCCTATGACGGCCTACGCGGTGCTCTTTGGCCTGGCTTCGGGCTCGGGGATCAGTCTGGCCGCGGTCTGCGTGTCGCAGATCTGCAAGACCAAGGACTACGGCAAGCGCTACGGCACCATTTACTCGTTTGGTGCCATCGGCACGCTGACCGGCCAGCCCATCGCTGGCGCCATTCTTGCGCGCACCAACGGCAAGGACTTCACCGGCCTGGTCGCGTTCTGCGGCGCCTGCTACGTCGTCTGTCTGGTGGCCTTTATTCTTGTTCGCGGCATCGGTACCAACTGGAAGCTGCGCGCGGTTTACTAAATCCGCGTGGGGGTGGCCACATATCTAGTGGCCACATTCTTCTCTGCTCACGGCAGGCTTGCCTGTGTGACTATGCTAGGGCGTCTCTGTCCGCGCTCACGCGTCGAGGCATCGAGAGTAGCCGACGATTGCGTCGCTCGCCTCGCTTCCCGCCCGCTTCTGCCGGCGGGAAGCTCTAGTACCAACCGCAGTGGTTAGATATTCAGAAGCTGCGGTTGTTGAGCATGTACTTTGCATGATTGAGTGCTCAGATCGCATTTAGATTGCATAGACAATTTATTTATTGAAGTGGAAGTGCGTGCGATGTCGCCATATGCGAGCCCCTGAGCCGCACGGCGGTCGGCCCATAGTCCCAGCCGTCCACGTTACACGAGCCCGCACAGAGTGTCCCAGAGCGGTGGGTCTGGTCGTGGCGGCGCGAGACGCGCATGTCGTGACGGATACGTGCAGTAGCGCGCATTAGCAGATGCGCCTCGTGCGGCTCAACTTCGCCTGATTTACCAATCATTAATTACTACTCATTAATTACTACATGCTCCCATATGCTGCTGCCAAATGCGCCAAACTTTTGCAAATCAAAACACGGTCATGACTGCCCCTTTCGTCGCCAGCATGCGCGAGATCAGGAACGAGACGGCCGCGGTCAGATAGCACGCGCCGCCGAACGCCGACAGGCCCGTGTAGATGTTGCCGCCCTGCGCCGACAGCACGGCGCCGGCCAACGGCACACCCGTGAGTGTGCCGATGCTGGCGAACGAGTAGATGGTGCCGTATCTGGTGCCGTAGTCCTCGGTGCGGCAGATCTGGGCGACACACGTCGCGGACAGACTGACGCCGGAGCCACTGGCGATGCCGAACAGCACCGCGTAGACAATCATGGCTGCCGGGCTCTCGACGGAGGGCGCGGCGGTCGTCGTCCACACGCAGAGCGTCACGACCGACGACATGAACGTCGTGATGATGATCATGTTGTACCGGCCCATCTTGTCGGCGATCCAGCCGGGAAGCCACCGGCCAAAGAACGAGGCGCCGTTCATGATGCAAATAAGCTGGTACGCGAACGACTCGGTGATGGTAGTGCCGGCCTTGGAGAGCGCGTAGGACGTCAGGTACGTCAGCGGGATCATGAGGCCCCACTCGATCATGTAGACGCCGACCGCCGTGAACGCAAAGACAGGCTCCTTGAACGCCGAGAGGTCGATAGCGGCGCTGCGCGGCCGCACCTTGGGCTTGTCGCTCTTCGTGGTCGTGATGCCCAGGCTCTTTTCGTCCTCGGCGGGCTCGACCGGCTCGACGAGCGGCCGAGTCTTGAGGAACGCGACAGCGCAGAGCATAAACACGCCGCAGATGAGCCCGATAATGCGCAGAGTCCAGCCAAAGCCGATACGCGGCGCCACAGAGCGGAAGAGGATCGGGTACACCACGCCGCCAACGCTGCCGGCCGTGCAGGCGACGCCGATGGCCAGGCCCCGGCGCTTCTCGAACCAGTAGCCGAGGACAGCGATGGCGGGCGTGAACAACATCGAGCCGGTGACGCCGCCCAGGACCGAAAACGCGAGAACAAACTGGTAGAACTCCTTGCAGAAGCTGGTGAGCACGATTGACGTGACGAGGCCGATCGCGCCAGGAATGATCAGCGGCGCAACACCGAACCGATCAAAGACGGGGCCGATCTGGACGCCGCAGAAGAAAAACAGGAACGAGTAGATCGAGAAGATCCACGAGACCGTGCCCTGGCTGTAGTGGGCGAGCTGGTGCGAGGCTAGCCAGGCCTGCAGGACGCCGATCGAGTTCCAGATGCCAAAGCACGAGAACATGCAGCACCACGAGCCAAAGACGACGAGCCAGGCCCGCAGCCCGCCCTCGGGGTACGTGGCTACCTCCTTGTCGTCCTCGGCCGTGTCGGGGTCGATCTCGTCCAGGTCCGCCGGCACCCGGGCCGGCGACGCCTGCTCGGCCTTCTCGGTGGGCAGGTCAGAGTCTGTGTGCAGCGTTGTAGACATGTAGGATAATTGAGCGAACTGCCCGCCCTGCCAGGGCGCGCTGGCCTTATATCTGCCGCCGGAGGCGCGTTTAGGCGCGGCCTGAGGCGACAGATCGACGCCTTAGTTATTCTTAGCTCGAGTGGACAGCCTATAGACAGGTCTGGGCACGCAATCCACGGTCAGACCAGTGCTTAGTGTGCGTTGGTACCGCGAGCCCGCCGGCGGGGGGTCTGGGAGCGCCTGCCGGCGGCCTGCGCTGTCAGCAGAAGCTGCCTGTTTGGGAGCGCCCGACGGCGCGCGGTTGAGTCACCCGCTTGTACGGCATCGCGGTCAGCGAAACTAGCCGCGAGGGGCAGTAGGTTTGCACGCAATTAAGCGCAACGACCACTAGTCGGGCTGGAGGACGACAATGGGTAGCGCTAGTACGTTATAGGAAACTAGACGCGCCGGTTGCCATGGACAAGCTCGGCAGGCTGGGGCTACTGGCCGGGGCGCAACGGCTGCGCGACGAGCACCGGCGACTACACAATGACAGAACGAGGTGTGATGGCAATCGCGGCGCCGGGGTCGCCGGGTACGCGCTGACTCCGAGGGGGGCGCCGAGAACGCCGCCGAACGGGTGGCTGCTGCTGACATATGCGAGTGTGTGGCGCTTCTAGAAGTGTTCAGGGGCGCCGCCGTGTTGGAGTCATGACTAACCGCGCCGCACGGTGTGCGGCGCGCGGACCGCTGACGTGAGCGGGTGCGAGCCGCACGTCGTGCGGCTGGCGCTGCAGGCGACGTGCGGCTCATTAGAGTTTGGGTGCCTGCCCCGCCGGCCATCGCCAGCAGCCCTACGTCCCCGGCACCTCCAGGACCGGGCCGCGCGCCCGGAGCACCACCAGCCGCCCATCTGTCACCATGCTGTCTGTCAATCTGGCCTCTCCGGGCGCCAGCTGCCAGCGCTGGCACGTTGATTCGGCAGCGGCCGCTGCGATAAAGTTCGGCATTTTTTTTCCCCAATGAGCGTAGCCGGCTCGATAACAGTCCCGATAGACCCACGACGTGAGTCGCACGCTGGCCGACGACTCAGCGCCGGGCGAATTGGCCGTGGCGGTGCGCCGCCCCGTAGCCGGCCGCGCCGCAGGTCTGGGGACGTGGCGGCGCCGATAGCGTTGTATATAAACGCCGCGCGCCCGGCTCCGCCGTAGACATTTTCCGCAATGCCGTTCAGCAAGTCCATCGCCAAGCCTGAGAAGCTGCCCACGCTCGCCGAGCTAGTCGCGTCTAACGCGCCGGACGTGCCGTCCGAGTCGGCGTGGATCTGGGGACCCGAGGACGAGGTACGGAGCCGCCGGGGCGCGCTGACGGCAGATTGGCCGCATCAACCTGCTTGACGAGGAGAACACGCTCAAGGCCATGAAGGAAGTCAAGTTCGGCACCACGGTCTCGCTCAAGTACGTGCTCGCCGGGCGCGCTGACACACAGCTGGGACATGACGCTGCCGCTGGCGCCGGACTTTGGCCGGCCGCCGATCAAGCACAAGATCGTGAACCTGAACGGCCACGGCACGTGCAACGACGACTACCTCGACATGAACACGCAGTCGGGCAGCCAGTGGGATGGTCTGCGCCACGTACGTAGCCGCGCGGGCGCGCTGACGGCAGTTCGGCCACCAGACCAAGGAGCTCATGTACAACAACCTCAAGGCGGACGAGATCCACGGCGAGAACAAGACGCTGCGGTGCGGCATCAACAAGATCGCGGACCACGGCATTGTGGGCCGCGGCGTGCTGATCGACTACGCGGCGTGGGCCGAGAAGGAGGGCATCGAGTTCGACGCGTTCGAGCGGCACCCGATCTCGCTGGACGTGATCAAGACGATCGCGGCCGAGGAGGGCGTCGAGTTCCAGGTGGGCGACATCCTGCTGGTGCGGTCGGGCTGGATGAAGCAGTACAACGCACACCTCGCCGCGGGCAACCTGGAGAAGATCGCGGGCAAGGCCGTGCCGACGGTGGTGGGCGTGGACCAGACCGAGGAGATGAAGGTGTGGCTGCACGACTCGTACTTTGCTGCGGTCGGCGGCGACTCGCCGACGTTCGAGGCGTGGCCGGCGGCCGAGGGAGGTGAGTGGCCGGGCGAGCGCGCTGACAGAAGTGACGTTCCTGCACGAGTACCTGCTGCCGTACTGGGGCGTGATCGTGGGCGAGATGCTCGAGCTGGAGGACCTGGCGGAGCAGTGCCGCAAGAACGGCAAGTGGACGTTCGTGGTGACGAGCGCGCCGCTGAACACGCCGGGCGGCATCTCGACGCTGGCGAACGCGCTGGCGATTTTGTGAGCCGCACGTGGTACGGCGTGAATAGACCCGCCGCACGCAGTGCGGCGCGAGTACACGGGCGGCTGCGCGTCGCGCGCAGCCACAGGCGCCACAGCGCCACGCCGCGCCGCACGCCCTGCGGCGCGGCCCAGCCACCGGCCCCACCCGGCCGGCTGCGCGTAGCTGTGGGACTGCTGTAGATTACGGACCGTGCGGCTCGTGCGGCTCCCGGCCGCGCAGCACCGCCCAAACCGGCTGTCGTCGCAAGCGACCACCAAGACGCACCGCGAATTGCTGTCGTCTGCAGTCTGAAGCGCGAGAGCCAGCTCGCGAGGGCCATCACAATATCGGAGGCAGGGCGCGATAGCGTTCGGCAGACCCACGCCGTGCAAGCTAAATACGCCATCGAGTCGACTCCGGCGCACCCGCTGGCCGGCACGAGACAGAGTATATGAACTACGCCGGGCGACCGCAACTGTTCCGCACGCCGTCGGAGATCCTTCTGCGCAGCTTCAACCCCAACACTCCATCGCGGCGGACCTCGCTGCCGTTGCACCGTTCGGACGACGTCGCAGACGAGTCCGAGAGCCAGTACTGGGACGTCGACGTCTCGACGCAGCACCGCAAGCGCGAGGACGTGCCGTTTGCGCGCGCACTGCAGGGCCTTCCTACGCTGCTGACGACGATTGTCGAGCAGAGCCTGACCAAACCACCCTTTGAGGGCACCAAACGCACAGACGAGCCTGCCAACATGAACGCGCTCGCCCCGATCCTGGAATGGAAGCCCGTGCGCGCGGCCCTGGCCGTGCCTGGCGCCGTGCTGGGCTACGTCGACGCGCGCCTGGACGTGCCGACGCTGTTTGAGCCCGCGTTCGTCCAGAGCTCTCACTTCCAGGCGTACTACAGCTCGGGCGGCGTGTCCTCCACGTCGCGCAAGATCATCGTCGCGCTCTCGCTCGTGTTCATGGGCGCACTCATCAGCTTTGTGGAGATCCAGAGCGTGGCCAACATTAACCCGTTGATGCTGGTGCTGACGACGACGCTGTGCGGCTTCGCCGCGCTACGCTTGCTGATTCCGCGCGGCCTGACGCTGACCGGCTCGGCGCTGTCGGCACTCGAGACGACCGCACCCGGAAAGGGCCGCGTGGTCATGGCCGGCGCGACCTCGGAGATCGCGCTCGTCTTCCGCGACCGCCGCCGGCTCGCGCGCGCGGTCGCCATGGGCATCGTGCAGTTCGTCTTCGTCCTGCTCTTCGGCTACGTCGGCATCACGCAGAGCATGGCGTCCATCCACATGAACTTCTTCTCGGTCCTGCCGGCCGCGGATTTTGTGCTCCAGCGCATCGTCTTCAAGATCAACATGATCTTCTGCCGGCGCGTGGCCGCGGGGGCCGTCTTCAACCTCGTCCCCCAGGTGTTTGCGCTCCTGGCGCGCAACTGGGAGATCTCCGCCGTCGGCTTCCCCGTCGCCGTCCTCTTCGTCGTCTGGATCTTCTTCGCGCACATCGAGCAGGCCTACGTGGACGGCGGCGAGTGGCTCTCGACCGTGTTCGTGTCGTACATGGCCATGAGCATCGTCATCGGTCCCGTCGGCTTCGTCTGCGTCTGCATCTTTGAGCTCTACGGCGGCGTCAAGGGCGACACGCTTGGCCTGGATGGGCTGGCGATGCCGAACCTCATCGCCGCGCTCATTGCCGGCGGCTGCCTGTTCACCCTGTTCCTGTCGGCCGGGTACCTGACCAAGGTCTCGTCGTCGGCGCACATCTTTGCGCTCGTCTCGACGTGCTCGCTGCTGCTCATCCTCAGCGAGGGCCTGGTCTCGCTCTTCTTTGCGACCGTCGGCCTGCTCGCCGTCATCATCGCCTGGATTGTATACGTCGGATAGAAATCGAATGTATGTACATCACGCGCACACGCCCGCCCGCGCCTTCTTCCCGCGCCCGTCCTGGGGCGCTTGGCGCTTCTTGGCCTTGGCGGTCTGGGCGGGCTTGGTCTGCCCCGCTTTGGCCGGCTCGGCGGCCTCGTCGTCCTCGCCCTCCTCCGGCGGAAGGTCCTTGTAGACCTGGCCGAGGACGGGCAGCCACGTGCGCTGGACGACGACGTCGCGCAGCCGCACCGCCATCCCGTCGAACGCCACCGCCACGTTTGCGGCTGACCCGGCGGCGTCCACGTCGGGAATTTTCGGGTACCGCTGCGAGAAGTGCGTCAGCACCACGTGACGCGCCCGCATCTGCTGCGCCACAGACAGCGCCTCCGACAGCGTCGAGTGGCGCTTCTTGCGCGCCTCCTCGGCCAGCTCGTCGTCCATGGTCGCCTCGTGCAACAGCACGTCCGCGTCGAGCCCGATCTTGGCGAACATGTGGTTCGGCCGCGTGTCGCCCGAGTACGCGATCTTGAACGTGTCAGTGTGCCCGAACGTGAACGCGACGCTGTACGCGGCCGGACAGTGGATGGCCTTGCAGGTCACGGTCGTGACCGCCAGCGCCCGCTCCATGGCGGCTGTGTTGCCGGCGTCCTGTGGCGACGGCGTGGGCGCGTAGTCGTAGCCGCTGGTGAGGAACGCGCCGGCGTTGATGAAGCGCACGTCTTCGTAGAAGCCAAACCCGCCGAGCGGCGCCCATTCGGCGAGGAACGTGGCGATTTTGACCGGCGCGACCACGAAGATCTCGCGCTCTGGCGCGCCGACAGTGGTCCCGGCCGCATCGAACGCAAGCGCGCGCTGCCGCAGTAGCATCAGGAGGCCCAGGTGGTGGTCCGCGTGCAGGTGGCTGACGAAAATGAGCTTGACGTCGCGCAGAACACCCGGGGTCTGATCCGGGCCGTACAGCTTGTTCATGTTCGCGTACGTGCTCTCGCCGCAGTCGAGCACGACCGAGAACCCGGGCAGCCGCAGGAGCGAGCCGGACACGTTGCGGAACAGTGACGGCAGCGCCGAGCCAGTGCCGACCGTGAGGAGCTCGGCGCCGGAGCAGATCGGGTTTGCGTCCGCCGGCACCTCAATTCGGGCGACCTCGGCCGCAGCCGCCGCCGCGTCTGCCTCGAACGACGGCACCAGAGCGGTGATCTGGCCGAGCATGCCCGGCCAGTCGACACCGTCGGCACCCATGGTGTAGGGAACCTGTTGCCACGCGTCGGCAGTGCTCAGCCGCTCGTCGGAGGACGCCGAGGCCTCGATCGGCCGGATGTCAAACAGCGTGCCGGCCAGCGCCGGCAGCACGCGATCGCTCGGTGGCAGCGGCGCCCGTGCCGGCCTTGTGTAGAGCTCGCGGAAGCAGCCGGGGGCGAGAGTGCGCAGCGTCAGGTTCTGCAACGCTGCCCGCGTGAAGGCCAGGTCGTCCGGGACAACGTCCGGGTGCGAAACAAGGTGCTTGGCGTCGCCAAACGACGCCATGAACTCGCCGTACGCCGGAGCATGCGGGTCGACGTCCTTGCCGAGCAGATGGACGACCACGCCGATCGTGGCTTCGGGATCTTCGCCGGGCACGTCCACCGGGGTGTCCGGGGTCGCCAGCCGCCGCAGCCAGGTCGCAGGCGGCAGCGCTGCTGCCGCCTGCGCGTGCTCTGGCGTCGGCAGGTCCAGCACAATGATCCGGTGCGATAGCCGCGGGGGGTCAACGACCTGGTCCGGCGTGATTTCGGTGCCATCGTCCAGGGTGACGGCCAGACCGCGCGTCAGCTTGCCGAACGCCGGCCCCGGCGGCACGCCCAGCGCCAGCGCCTTGTCGCGCTGGAACCGACCGCGGATTGGGTGCGGCTGGATGATGTACGACAGGGACTCGTCCAGGCTCGGGTACGGCACGTCCAGAATGGAAGTCGCGTTGAATTGCCGGGCCGTGTATGCGATCTCGTCGACATCGTCCTGGCCGGCAGTGTCCGGGAACATCTTGTCAAGAACCCCGGCAATCTGGGCGCGCAGTTCGGCCGACATCTCGGGGGGCGACTCGCCCGAGGGCGAGATGAACTCGGGTGAGATCGTCACGTTGGCGTCCGTGTAGTCGGCGATCATGGCCTGGCAGCGCAGGCGGAAGCTCTGGCGGTAGACAAAGTGGCGGAGGGTGGCGCACGCCCACTCGATGTTGCGGTCACCCCAGATGTTGAGGTCTTTCTTGCCGCGGTCGGCCAGCGTGAGCATAAGCCCGGGAAGGCCGCCCATCTGGTCGGCCCAGCTGGTGGCGCCGGTCAGGAAGATGTTGTCCATCTTCTGGAGCCGCACGCGGCGCTCCGTGAGCACGCGCTGCGTGCCCTCGGTGCAGCGGCCAAAGAAGTATCGGGAGGACGCAAACTCGAGCGTGCAAGACCCGGAAAGGACATCGCTGGTCGGGTGGGCGACGACGCGCAGGTGTGGCATGACGACAGGGCTGATCCGGGCGGCGGCCTGCGAGGCTCGGGAAGACCGGTAGAAGCGACCAGCAGTCAGCAGACGGCCGGCAGAGGCGGGCAGAGGCAGAAGACCGCGGTAAGGCAGTAGAGCCGGATCCGGGCCGGACAGCCGGGACAGGGAGGAGGCACGCAGACGGAGCGGCGAAGCCACACTTGCAGATAGCAGCTGGGCACGAGAGCACCGCGACGTCGGGAGGGACTGGCGTGCACGGAGGAACGTACGCGGGCCGGGATCGGGGAGAACGAGGTCGCGGTCGCGTGGAGGGCGAAATTTTGCCCGGGAAGCTGGGCTAGGGTTGAGCCGCACGGAGTGAGGCTGCGAGCGGCGCCGCATGATGTGCGGCTCAGACGCAGGGAGCCGCAACACGTGCGGCGTGCGGCTCGGCGCCGCACGGGTGCGGCTGTGAATGGTAATACTACAATGCATTGTGTACAGAAAAAATACATGTCCTGCGCCGGCTGTGCGTAAACAGATGAAGGCCGCAACATTCTATTCCTCGTCGCTGTCGATGTACACGCGACCGACGCGCATGGCAATGCCCTCCGCGCCGCAGTTCTGGCGCCGCTTGGCCAACCAGTTGTCGCCAGAACGGCTGCGGGATACGCTCGAGCGCTTGACCGAGTCGGTGCGGCGGTGCGAGTGTCCGTGGTGATAGTGATTGTGGACGCTGGTGCTGGGTGTGACCAGCGTCGGCGCCAGCACGGCACGGTCTTCCGGAGACAGATCGTGCAGGCGGCGCATTTTGACGGCCTCGGCCTTGAGCTGCAGCTGCAGCAGCGAGATTTTGCGGCGCCGAGATTGGTCGGACGGGCCGGCGCAGTCGCGCTTGGCAAACATGTCGCCGTCAGAGTCTGAGGACTCATCCGACGAGTCGTCGTCTTCAGACGACTCGTCGTCGTCGACCAGCAGCCGGCCAGCGGCTGCGTCGGCGTCCGAATCGGCGTCTGAGTCCGAGTCGTCGTCCGAGTCATCCTCGGACGACTCGTCGTCGTCGTAGAGACAGCCGATGTCGTCGGACGCCACCGAAACGGCGTCCGAGTCCGAGTCCGAGTCCGAGTCGGCGTCGTCGTCGTACTCGTCCGCGTCGTCTGCGTAGCTGGCACCCGTGTATGAGCGTGCGAGCGGTATCTTATGGATGTCGGTCACAACGAGGTCGCGCGTACGACAGGCGCCGCAGCGGAAGCCTTCCGGGTGCGGCGTGCACGCGGTGTCCGGCGGTGGCGAGGACGACGCAGTCGACGACGCGGCCGACCAGCAGGACGTGCACGGCGTCGAGTTGGCGTCTGAGCTGTCGCACAGTCGCCGGAACGAGCGCCCGCGGACAGGCTCTTCTTCGTCGTCGTCAAGCACGAACGCGCGTCCACGCCCTGCCGACACGCTGGCCGACAGGGTCGCGGGCGCACCCGAGCTCTGGAAGCGCGGAACGGGCTTGAAGCTGGCCGCGATGGCCGCGATGCTAATCGAACTCGTCGCGGGCCGTTCGCGCAGCCGCGCAGGCACGGCCGGCGGCGCGACTAGCGCGTTAAACAGCGCCAGGTTGCGGTCGTAGCGGGACGCCATCGGTCAAAAAGCAAACACCGGGGCAAGATATCAACGTCGACCTAGAGCGCTGTCGCCATGCCTGACCTGCAGGATGCGAGGCCGGTCGTGTGCGTACTTCGGCGGATCTCTTCAGGCCGCGCTGGACGGCCTGGGGCGTGCCGAGGCGGCTAGGCGCTGAGCACGGCCGCTTGCTTGGCCAGGACGGCGAGTCGACCAGGTGCGGTCGGCGAGGACAAACGGGGCGGTGATGGTTGCGGGTTTCACGTCGAGCATTGGCGGCCGCCCTGGTTTTCTATGCGGCCCGCTCGGCTGCGCCGGACTTTGGTGTCTGGCCGACGAAATTTTTTCACCGGGATGGCACTGCGCCTTACTCGAACGGGCGACCCGTATCCTGATCGGGCCTGATCCCGCGTTTAGAGTTTGTGAGTGAGACGGTGCGTGCCGAGTGTGCCTAGTAGACTGCCGGTGCCGAGACTGCCGAGTGGCGCGGCACGCGGCCGGTGGCGCGGCATGCGGCCGGGTAACTCACCGGAGTGCTCCTTTGGGCCGCATTAGGGGCGCCCGCGGTCGGACTAGGCCGCGCCCGGCGCGCCGACGCACGCTACCGCACGCCCAGCCGTCGCGGGTGCCAGCATAAAGGGTGCAGTGACGCCGATCACGTGAACTAATGACGTCCGCGGCATTTGTTTCAGTGGCGGTGGTGGCCGTGCGGCCAGCGCGGAGGCGGGGACGCGAACAGCACCGGCGGCCAAGCTTTGCTGGCTACGTGCGCCACTGACCAGCTGGCAGCCGGCCGTCCGCCCGCGCCCCGCCTTGCCCTGTGCGCGCGGAACACCGCGGGGTCCGTCTGACACGTCCCCTGGGCCGCCCATAGCCGGCGCGGCCGTCCGCGGTGTCGTCACTCGCCGAAGCCGGCCAGCGCACGGCCAGGGGAGCCCGCCAGCCGCTGGCTAGCACGTACGCCGGGCCGACGGGGCCGACGGGACCGACCGCTGCGGTCGGATACCCGAACGGGCAACGGTGCCAGGCGCTTGTGCTGTGGCGCGCGTACGCGGCAGTGGGCGCGTCGGTGGGCACGCCTCTACACTAGCCACACAGCCGGCGCGCCGGTCGCGGCGGCCCTGGCCGCGCCACACTCGCGTCCCGGCCGCCGTCTACTGCGTCCCAGCGCATGCACCACGGCTGGCGCGGCAGGCGCAGGACGCACACTGCCACACCGCGCCACAGTGCGGGAAAAAACGGCGCACAACGTTATTGTGATGGTCATTACTGGTCGGGTCCACGCGGCGGCCAGGAGGCCAGGCCGCGCTGTCGACGTCTAGACAGGGCCGCCATGGTGTACACGAGCCTCGGCGTGACAGCTAGGTACAGCGCGGGGCCGGCGTCACGCAGTGTCGACGGCTAGGAACGCCGCTAGGCGAGCTGCCACCTAGCTGGCGCCAGAACAGACGCCGCCGCAGGCCCGGGGCCGGCCGCGCGCGGCCACGCACGCGGGCATCACAGCCGCACTTGCGTGGTCCCCTATCGCTGCGGTGGCGAGACCACCCAGAGCAGGCCAGGCGCCGGCGCCGGCGTCGGTGCTCAGTTGTCGTCGGACCACGCAAACTTGCTGCGCGCACGCAGCCGCTCGCCGTACTTGTAGAACAGGAACGGGAACGGCAGACAGCCTAGACTGAGGAAGCCGAGCAGGGCCGACGCCCAGGTGTAGCCCAGCTTGTTGTACACTGCTGTTAGTACGCCCGGCAAGGCGCCACGTACTCTGAATCGAAAACAGCGGGAACGCAGCCGCGAACGACGACCGCATGAAGCCGTTGGCAGCCAGCGCCGAGGCCGAGAATGGCCGGTAGGCCCTGGGGTCAGCACGGTCGAGGCGCCTGCACTTACTCCACCAGGTACGTGAACACGCCCGAGAAAACGAGCAGCATGCCAAAGCCGAAGGGCACGCCCGACAGGATCGGCACGATCCACGGCACGCTCTTGTACTGCGTGAACGCGAACCAGAAGATAGCAATGGTCACAAACGGGCCGCCGACCATGGCCTGCGGCAGGCGGTACTCGGGCTTGCCCTGGTCGTTGCGGAGCCGCGACAGCTTGTTGTACTGGCGCTTCCACAGCGGCTCGGTGGACATGCCCATGATCATGCCCACGAGCAGGCCCAGGAACGTCATGCCAGTGTGCATCGACGAGAAGCCGTGGTTGTTGATGAACACCAGCGGGAAGGCCTCGAAAAACAGGTACATGGTCCCCAGCAGGATGGACGTGTACAGACACAGGCAGAAGACCATCATGTCGCGCACGAGCAGCTCAAACGGCCGGCGGCACGAGAACGCGACGGTCCCCAGAACCGAGCGATTCATGCGCTCGATGGGCGCGTAGTACCGGTCGTCGCCGGTGTCTTTCCGGCGCGCGATCGCGCGGCGCTTCAGCAGGACCGGCGCGAATGTCTCGGGCACGGCAAACGTGATCAGCACGAGCATGGTGCCGACCCAGGCGATCATGACGTAGAACACGTGCCGCCATGACGTCCTGTAGGCCACAAAGTCGCCTATCAGCGGCCCGATGCTCGGGCCCAGGAACGGCGCGGCCGTGAAAACCATCATAGGCATGCCCAGGTCCTTCTTCGGAAACATGTCGGCCACGGTGCCGCCGGCGACCGACATGAACGCGCTGCCCGACAGGCCGCCCAGCAGCCGGTTGACGAGCACGCCCGTGATGTTGTGCGCAAACGCCACCGGGAACTGGAACGCCAGGAAAAACGTGAACGAGATCAGGTAGATGATCCGCCGGCCGTAGAACTCGGACAGCGGCGCGTAGAACATGGGCCCGGCGCCCATGCCAAAGACAAACAGCGTCAGGCCGGTGATGGCCTCGATCTGCGAGGCGCCGAACGCGGCCTCGATGCCGTCGTACGTCGCCGTGTAGATCGACGACGAGCACGCCACGTTGAGGGCGCCGACCGAGCAGATCACGGTCGTGATCCACTTGCGCGCCGTGCTGAGGTTCATCGGGTTGCCCGGGTCGTCGGGGCCGTCCCACGTTACCTCCCACCGGGCGTCGTCCGAGTCGTCTGTGGCCTCGCCCTTGGCTTCGCCGGCGAGCGTGGTCTCGCTGCCGGCGTCCGCCGCCGGCTTCTCGCCGGCCGTGCATTCGGTGTCGCCTGCGGCCGCGGCCGCGTCTGCTGGCGTCTGTGTGCTCGCCATGACTCGTGTGTGTGTGCGTCAGCTGCGGCGGGGCGCGAGGCGGTTTCTATAGCCCTGACCGGTCTGGTTGCGACCTCGGGCTCGCTCGGGGTCTGACGAATAATTCGGCGTTTAGGCGTCTAATCTCCAGCAACCTGGACACAACGCTGCTCTTAACGCGGTATATGCAGCCCGGCCAAGCCCTCGACACTGGCTCCCACGCTGCGCGCAATGCGGTCACGCGTGCGTGCTCGGCTTTGCAAAAGATATCGCCCGGTCGACCTCCTCGGGACCTGATGTGGGACAATCTCTAAGGTTTTCTCGGGTCAAAAGTCTGCCGATGGTCTACTGGCCGCCGTCGTCTGCCCGGCCACCGAAGATCGAGCTCTCTGCGCCCGTGCGGCGTCGCGCGGCCGCGGAAGCGCGGCGGCGGCGCCTCCCGCGCGCGCTGCGGCGCCGCCACCGCGCGGGTCGTCGTGCCGGTAGCCGATACCGGCAGCCGCCCGCACCTAAACTCCGAGATTTCCCAAGATGACCCTCCGAGGGCGTGCGGCAGCTCGGCCGCACCGGCTTAGCCGGCGTAGATGCCGAAACTGACCCCCAGCTGGTCCCAGCTGGGCCACCTGGGGGGCAGCTGAGGGGCCGGTCGGCCGGACAGCCCGTATCCCCGCAAACGCTCGGGTCGGCGGCAGCGACCCCGCTTCTGCGGCGGCGGCGGGCGCCGCGCCGGGCAGGTGGCGTGCGGGCGCACGGTCGGACCATAGGCGGCTACAGGTGGCAGCGGTCAGTGCGCGGTGGCCTGGAGGCGCCCGATGCAGTTTATTGGCTACGGGATCAGGCCGTTCGCCTAGCGAAACGACTTGGTGAACACGATGGCGTCGACGGGCTCGTCGTGGCCTTTGAGCTTGCCCGCGCCCTTGATCAGACCGGCGCGCGTGAAGCCAAGGTCGTCCCAGATCTTCCAGGAGGCCACATTGGTCACAAACACCAGGTTGAACACCGAACCGTCGTAGCCGAGCAGCGGCGCCCACACCAGGTACTGCCGGCCCAGAACTTTGCCGACGCCAAGGCCCCCGCGGTGCCGGGACGAGACCAGGAAGCCGGCATTGCACAGATGGCTGCACCGGCCGGCGTAGTTGGGCTTGATCTGCGGTCAGCGGAGCCGGATAGGCACGTACGTAGTGCGACCCCAGCACCACGTCCTCGAACGGCGTGCTGTCGTCGGCAAGCGAGGCCGTGCCCAGCACGAGCACCGACACGAACTTGGCGAACCAGTAGTCACGGAAGCCGTCGAGCGTGTATGGCTCGTCCTGAGGATACGTCTGGCCGCGCTCGACCTCGGCATTGAACTCGGTGTGGAGCAGCTCGACGAGCTTGGCCGAGACCGGCCGCGGGCCGTCGGCCTCGACCACGACGAGCTCGTCGCCAGTACGGAAGACCGCAAAGAGCGTGGCAGCGGCCCCGTTCTTGATCTGCACGCTGACGGGCGCGAACTGGGCGTAGTCGGGGGAGGCCATGGGTGTCTGTACGGAGGGTCGCGCCAGGAGCTAGGACGGCGCCCAAAACGCAGCGGCGGTATCAGCAGCGCCAAGAGCACAAGAGCGCGCTGCGACACCTAGCCTGGCGCACTGGCCGCGCAGGCGCAGGGCCGCGCGATCGACGGCGGCGAAGCTGCGCAGCTGGCCAGGCGGAAGATGAGCGATACGCGGCGGCGTAGCCGGGCGACGGGCGGGACGGCGTAGACCCCGACGCGGCGCGCGCACGGCCGTCGCGAGCGCGACGCGCACGGAACGATCGGCGCCCCTGAACGGCGAGCCGACGCGATTGGCGGGCGGGCGCGGCCAGTTGTTTGATAGCTGCGGCTGAGGGGTGTCTACGCTGTGGTTGGCTGGAGGGTGTTTGGTAGACCACGCCTACGACGGCGACCACCGTGACCGCGGCCTTCCACGTCGTCCTTCTGTTCCTCCAGCGATCACATACTGGCCAGCTGCGACGGCAGGCAGCCGACGGTCTGGCAGACGGGCATGGGCGGGCGATCAGCCGCACGTACGCTGGCGGCACACGGTAGCGCGTCACCGTCGCCAACGCGGCCGCGCGCGACGTCCGCGCGACGGCCGGGACCGGCCAGGCCGCCGCCAGCCGGCGACGCGGCTGCCGATCAGCGGACCTAAGACCGTCCGGTGCCTGATCGCCCGCTTGCGTGGACGAGTCAGACGGCGCCATGGTGGCCGGGCGTCCGGGCGCCTGCGTCTCTAGCCGCCTGGCGCTGGCGGCCGCCGTGGCGGTGCCGCGGCGCGGCCACGCGGGCTGCGCGCACCCGTCGCCTATGCGGCCGCGGCCCGCTACGCGCGCTATCACCGCGGGGCCTGCGTGGGGCCCGGAAGCGGCGCGGCCCTCAGCCGTGCGCGGGACCCCCGACGGCGCAGCCGACTGCCACTCAGGGGCACGATCGACCCTTGGTGCAGACAGCCCCGCAGGGCGTGCGGCTCGACAGAAAGCCAGGTGCCGGGTTACGGGTAATCTCGCCAAGGTCGCACAAGCGGTGTTACAGACTGGGCGGCGCACCGGTCGGCCCTGAGCGCCACGGCTCCTGGACTGCCCAAACTATGCGACAACAGGCAAACCAAAGCCCCGGAATACCCTAAATTCGGGGCTGTTTTAATGCACGGCGGCATAACTCACACGGGGCACAACACCTATGCCGGCACACGGCGCCAGCTAATGCAGCTTTCGCACGCGCGGCCGCCAACGCCTTGCCGTATGTGGAAGCATACTTTCGTTACTATAGTTATTAGTAGCCGGCGATGGCCATCCACGATGCCCGACCGACAACGCTCCCAGGACAACCACGGACAGACCGCAGAACTGCGACCAGCGCGCAGCGACCGCATTCGATCCAGCACAGGCTTGAATTTCCGGGTGTGATCTCGGAGCTTGATCCAGGTAGGTGCCGCCCGTGGCAGAATTGCTCGCCCGCGCCGTGCGGACTGGTGCGGCTGGGTGGACCCGGCACACCTGGTCGCTGGCCGCTCAAGCGACCTCGCCTGTGCGCCGGCGACTTTGTCGGCCGAGCGCATCTTGCCCTCTGGAAATAGCCTGGCTGACCCGCAGACCCGATCAAGCCGGACGTATAAAGCCTTTGCGTTGCCCGTTCCTGCATCACGAGTACCATGGTTGGACACACCAAGAAGATCGAGCAGTCGCGCTCGCGCGTCATGCCGTGGTCCAAGCCGGCCGCGGCCGCGGAGGCCGACCTCGGCTTCCACGAGGACAAGGCCCTGACGCCGTCGTACGCGCGCACCCAGCGCGCCTACACGGCGTCGGTGGCGTCGTCGTCGTCGTCCGTACCCGGCCTGTCGTTTTCGGTGTCGTCGTCGTCGGCCGCCAGCTCGGTCGACTACGGTGCGCCCAGTGACCCGGCCATGCTGTCGCTCAACCCCAGTGGCTTCTTCGACTCGGCGGACATGGACGGTGAGGACTACGGAATGCCCAAGTTTGGCTCTGGTGTTGCGATGCCCATGCGCCAGGTCGACTCGCGCAAGACCGACTTGAGCACGCGCATGGGCTCTCTCGCCCTGAACTCGATCCCGGAGACTTCGGGCGGCATCACCTTCACGAGCTCGGGCGTCGACCTTCTGTCGCGGCCGTCCATGTCGGCGCGCGCGGCCTCGATGCCGACTACGTTCGGTCGCGACGTGGCGCCCGTCATCAACGCCGACCTGGAGACCCTGGCCAAGGACATCAAGGACCTGGCGGCACAAGTCGCCAAGCACATGATGGACCTGTCCAAGGCTGCGTCGACCATGACCCAGTCGATCAAAGTCGTCACGCGGGCATGTCAGACCCAGATGGCCAAGGCGTGCGACGCAAGCACGTACTTTTCTCGCGGCTACTTCTCGACTCAGTCGCACCCGTCACTCGGCATGGTCCTCAAGATCGTGCTGCATTTTGCCGACAACTTGCTGCTCGGCTTGCCGTTTGCGTCGTCGCGCAGCCTGCTGTTGCGCGCGACCGCCGAGCTCGGCACGACCCTGCATATGATGTCGTCACCCGCCATGCTCGCACACGGCTCGACCGCTGTGCCGCAGCCGGCTAACTTCGCCATCGCCAACTCGGACCGGCCGTCGAGCGTGCTCGACAAGCTCAACAGCATGATGGGCCTGCTCTCGGAGTCGTCGTCGTTCACAGTGTCGGACCAGGACGGTGCGTTTGTGGCCCCCATCTCGCGCGGATTTTCGGACCTGTTTTCGATCTACGCCGTGCTGTTTGGTATCCCCGAGCCGACCGACGCGCACATCGAGTCGGTGACGAGCCTGTGGGACATCTCAGACCAGATCCACTTCTTTTGCCAGAAGAACCACATCGCGGTGTGCGCCGGCGAGCGTCCGGCGGAGGCCGCGCAGCCGCCTCTTTCGATGGGCGCGTTCCGGTCGCCGTACCGGCAGCCCCCGACGGACGGCTCGGCGCCGCCGATGTCCATGTCGCTGGCTGCCGAGGACGCCGACAAGCTGAGCGGCACGCTCGGTGGCTATGTCTACCCAAAGGTCGACATGAACGACCCAGCCATGGCCGCCTACGCGCAGTCGGCGTTCGCCATGACGTGCGCGCACGTCTGTCTTACGCAGACGCCTGCCGGCGGTGCGCGCTCGGCCGTGTCGGTGCCGTCGCCGGTGCTGGTCAACATGTACCGTGACGTGCTCGTACGCGAGCACTCGCGGTATCCGCCACGGTCCGCCGAGCGCCACGCGTTCCGGCAGGCCGTGGGCGCCCTGGACGCGCAGTACCCCCGGCAGAACTCGCGCAGCACCGCGCCGCGGTTCGGCGAGATCCTGTGGGGCGAGCGCACGATCTCCCAAGGCTCGATCTCGGACCTGGCCATCATCCGGTGTCGTGCCGGCGTGAAGCCGCCGACAGCGAACGCGCTCGGCGACGACATTCCCTTCTCGGAGTTTGACCCAGCGCTCATGTTCGGCAACACAGTCGTGCGCCGGGTCGTGAACCGGCTCGTGCCCGGCTCGGAGGTGTTCAAGTACGGCAGCACGTCCAAGTTCACCACGGGCCGGCTCAACGGCCCGCGCATGATCTACTGGGCCGACGGCGCGCTGCAGTCCAGCGAGTTCGTTGTCGCGTCGCCCTCGCCGATGTTTGCGTCCGGCGGCGACTCGGGCGCGTGGATCCTGCAGAAGCCGACCGACACGAGCTCGAGCGGCCTCGGCGTGATCGGCATGCTGCACGCCTACGACGGCGAGCACCGCGAGTTTGGCCTGTTCACGCCCATGACGCGCATCCTCAACCGGCTGCGCGAGGTCACTGGGATCGAGTGGGGCGTCGTCGGCGTCAAGGACGTGCCCGAGGACGAGTCGCTCGTCGGCGGCTCCGAGTCGAGCGCGTCGACGTCGGCCTCGGCGTCGACCGTCGCTAGCGACTTTGACTCGGATAGCGACCTCGATCGCTGATCTCCAAAAGCTCTTCCTGATCAGTTCTGTTGTTCTCCTATATTTTAGACTGGCCGAGCCGCGCCAGGCGGTGGCCAGCCAGGCGGGTTGAGTTGTCGGACTTGTCCACTGGCAAGTACGCTGTTTTGATGGTATATTTGGGATTGTACATTATTTTTGGGTACCTATTTTCGGCAATGCAGTAATACACTCAGTACATTAAACTTTGCTTGACAGCTGTCAGCCGGTCTGCCGCGCGGACGCGGTCCGGACCTGCGTGGACACGGTCCGGACATTACCACACCCCTGGGTACACGCTACGCTAGGCCGTCGGCCGATTGCACAAGATGGGATATGACACTATTATATATACTAAACCCTGGTGAGATACATGCATTTACAAAACCCGTAGCGAGCGAGAGTGCCGCCAGGGACACAATGACATTTTTGTGAGCGAGCTTACCACTCGACCGCGTTCGGCACGCCGGGAGTGAACTTGTTGACGAGGGGCTTGACGACCCGCGAGCCACCCTCGAGCCACGAGAACTTGGACCGGCGCACCGACTCGTAGGCCTCGATCTTGTCGGCGCTCTGGAGCGTGATGCCGATGTCGTCAAGTCCGTTGATCAGGCAGTGGCGAGCGTAGTCGCCGACCTCGAACTTGTAGAGCACCTCGCCGGTCTCGGGGTTGCGGACCTCCTTCTGGATCATGTCGACCGAGACCTCCTTGCCGGCCTGGGCCAGCGGCAGGATCTTGGCCTCGATGATGTCCTGGGGCACCTCGAGCGGGAACAGGCCGTTCTTCTTTGAGTTGGACGCAAAGATGTCGCCGAACGACGGGCAGATGACGCAGAAGATGCCAAAGTCGGTGAGCGCCCACGGAGCGTGCTCGCGCGACGAGCCGCAGCCAAAGTTGACGCCCGAGCAGACAATGATCTTGGCGTGGCGGTACGGCTCCTTGTTGAGCACGAACTGCGGGTTCTCCTTCTTGGTGACGGGGTCGACGCGCTCGGCGAAGAACAGGCCCTCGCGCAGACCAGTGCGCTTGATGGTCTTGAGGAACTGCTTGGGGATGATGGCGTCGGTGTCGATGTTGGGCCGGGTCATGGGCGCCGCGTAGCCGGTCAGGACGGTGAACTTGGGCATGCCCGCGGACTCGGTCGAGCCCTTGGCGGCGGCGTCCTTGGCCGCCTGCGACTGCGGGAACTCGGGGATGTCCTCGTCGACGTCCGAGTCCGACACGTCGTAGTAGAACGGGTCGACGTCCGACGACTCGGACGACGGCACCGAGATCTCGATCGCCGCCTTCTTCTCGTCCTTGTAGTACTGGCGGATGTCGGTGATGTGGCCGGTGATGCCGGCGGCGGCGGCCATGGCCGGCGACATGAGGTGCGTGCGCGAGCCGGCGCCCTGGCGGCCCTCGAAGTTGCGGTTCGACGTCGACGCGCAGCGCTCCTTGGGCGCCATGATGTCGGGGTTCATGCCGAGACACATGGAGCAGCCGGCCTCACGCCACTGGAAGCCTGCGTCGGTGAAGATCTTGTCGAGGCCCTCGTGCTCGGCCTGGAGCTTGATCAGGCCCGATCCGGGCACGATCATGGCGCGGCTGACGTTGGCCGCGACGTGCTTGCCGCGGACGACGTTGGCGGCCGCGCGCAGGTCCTCGATGCGCGCGTTGGTGCACGAGCCGATGAAGACCTGGTCGATCTGGATGTCCTCGATCTTGGTGCCGGCCGTCAGGCCCATGTAGTCGAGCGCGCGCGAGATGGCGCCCTTGCGGATCGTGTCCGCGGCGTCCTCGGGCGACGGCACAACGCCGGTCACGGCGACGGCGTCCTGTGGCGACGTGCCCCACGTCACCGTCGGGGCCACGTCCCTGGCCTCGATCTGGATGTCGTAGTCGAACACGGCGCCCTCGTCCGTGTGCAGCGTCTTCCAGTAGTCGAGCGCCTTGTTCCACTCGCGGCCCTTGGGGCTGAGCGGGCGGCCCTTGAGGTACTTGTACGTGGTCGCGTCGGGCGCAATCAGGCCGGCGCGGGCGCCGCCCTCGATCGACATGTTGCACATCGACATGCGCGCCTCCATCGACAGCTCGCGAATGGCTTCGCCGCAGAACTCGACGACGCAGCCGGTGCCGCCGGCGGTGCCGATCTGGCCGATGATGTGCAGGATCAGGTCCTTGGACGTGATGCCCGGCGCAAGCTTGCCGTTGACCTGGATGCGCATGTTCTTGGACTTGGCCTGCACGATCGTCTGCGTGGCCAGCACGTGCTCGACCTCGGACGTGCCGATGCCGAACGCCAGCGCGCCAAAAGCGCCGTGCGTCGACGTGTGCGAGTCGCCGCAGACAATCGTCGTGCCGGGCAGCGTGAAGCCCTGCTCGGGGCCCACAACGTGCACGATGCCCTGCCGGGCGTCCTCCAGGCCAAAGTAGCGCAGGCCAAAGTACTTGACGTTGTCCTCGAGCGTCGTGCACTGCAGGCGCGAGTCGTCCTCGTCGATAAAAGTCTCGAGCGTCTTGAAAGATTTGCGCGACGTGGTCGGGATGTTGTGGTCGACCGTTGCCAGCGTGCAGTCAAGCCGGCGCACCGAACGGCCGGCGTTCTTGAGGCCCTCAAAGGCCTGGGGCGACGTCACCTCATGGACGAGGTGCCGGTCGATATACAACAGACCGGTGCCGTTGTCGGACGACACCAGGTGATCGTCGAAGATCTTGTCGTAGAGAGTTCTAGGTCCAGTAACAGCAGAAGGCATCTTTTCAGGAAGATATGCGCACGCGGTGTTCACGGTTGGAGGTTGCTCAGGCAGGCTCAATTGACCTTTTTATAAAAAATTTCTGCCGCAGAACAAGCCGATGGCGTCGGTAGTTACAAGGAGCGCATGAAAATTGTGGTGATGTCTCATGCACACGGCACGGCGCGGGTGGGGTGGCAAGCGCTGAGATTTTGTGCGGATATGCTCTCCGGGGCCGATATCGGCGCTCGAAGCCGCCACCTGCAGCCAGTCAGCGACGCGTAAATATAAGCAACCCCACAAAGGGCAATCCCGATACCGGCGCGGACCGACGCAGCGGTTTCGCACATCGATAGATGACTCTTGACGTACGAAATGAGCAATCGAGCGGGCCGGTGGCGCACGCGCGGGGCAGGCCGATGCCGGCCGGACGGATGGCCGATGGCACGGGGACGCGGCGGCCGATCGGCACAGGGACGCGGCGGCGAGTGGGCGCACGGCGCGGCCGGCGAACGCCGCTGCTGCGCCGCAGCGCGCGGCGGTGCGTGCGGCGGTGCGGCGCGGTGGCCGGTGCGCAGGTTAGGGCCGGGCGGGCGGCAGAGGGCCGCGTGGCCTGGTGCCCTAACCGCCGATCGGGGCCTAACCCTGCCCTAGCCCTGCGCCGCAGGCTGTGCGGCGGGCATTTCGGAGCGAGGTGGCGCCACGGTCGTGAGTGCGCAGCAGTCCGGGCTTGCGCCGAAAGCCGAGGCTCCACAACCGTCGTCGGGAACTCCTACGAACCTGGGCCCAACGGCGCCGCAGCAAGCGAGCAAAGCTGCCAGCGTAGCGAGACGTTCCTGGCTGGGCGCAGCAACAGCAGCCGCAACACGCTAGCTCTTCATTATTCTCCGCGGGCGGTGGCAGCTAGCAGCCAAGGGAGCTGTATTCGCGGTGCGCGCTGCCACGGCGCAGCACTAGCAGCGTCAAGCACTGCTGCTCGCATAAGCGAGCTGCGACTGTCGATCTGGCGCCGTGCGGGCGCTCCGCGGCGACCGGCCGATATATGGCCCGCCGGACGCAGTCTGCCCGCGGCGGCGGCGGCCTGGGCCGGGCCGGCCGGCGCGGGGTCGCAGCAGTGCACGGCGGACGTGGCACAACTCTCGCGCGGCGCGGGCACGGCGGGCGTAGAGTTTGTTCCCGTACGGGTTCTCAATGCAGCAGCTCGCACCCCGCGGGCGCCAATCGCGCCGAATTCGCGCGGAACTGGCCGTGCTGGGTTGCGCGGAGAGCAGTCACGCCAGCGCGCGCGTGGCACGGCTTGTCCCTGCGGCGAGCAGGATGTTCGCGCACGCAGTCAGGCGCAGCGGGCGCGGCCATTAAGGTTCGTCTGATCCAGCCGTTATAACTCAAAAAATGGATCTAGCCACTCCCGGCCGCGTTCCAAAAGTGCTCATCCGTTTATACACTAGCGCTATCTACCAAGACGGTCGAGGTGCATGACACTAGCCCATTAACGGCCGCGAGCCGTCGTAATGGTCCGATTATGATGATACGGCGCTGGAAATGAACGTGCTAATGCGGCCTCGTCCCGTCAACGCACCGCAACCGTTTTGCGCAAATTCGCCCTAATAGGAGTCCGGCCGTTCCCCGGACTCGCTGTGACAGGCCGTATCTAATAATACGCACCACGAGCGGCCGCTCGGCCAAGTGTCCAGTGATGGTAGTTGGATACCGCCAGCCCCTAGATCGGGCCACGGCGCCTGCGCACGGCGTTGGCCGCGTGCGCCGCGCCCGCAGCAACTGACTGCTTTGGGCGCCGGAACGGCGACGCGAGCTCTTCTAGAAGGGCGGCCGCTGCACGTGGGTACAAAACGGGCACCTTCGCCGTGGCAAAAAGCTATTAGCTGCCCAAACGGTCCAGCTCCGTCGAGGAAAAAGATTACTTTGGCACGCAATAAGCTTATTCGGTGGCTCGAGCCATTTGTAGTAATCACCGTGGCAAGGCACAGAGGTTCTTTCACTCTTTCCAGCTATCGCAACCTCCCAAATACCGTTTTGCGACCTAGGGTTCTACTGAATTGGCCCGCACGTTTTCGCCAGTGCTGGGCTCATCTCGCTCGAACTCTACCGAGCGCCGCCGCAGGGTCCATTATTTAATAACCGGTCCTCCCCCCCCAACGGCTATCCCATTCGCCGACACTCTCTTTGACACAATGGTCCGCTCTGCCAAGCCCGCTCTCAACCAAGACGGTACGCCGCGCCGGCGCCGCATCGACAAGCACCCGCGCTCGCGGTCGGGCTGCATCACCTGCCGCGCCCGTCACAAGCGCTGCGACCAGCGTGCGCCCGGCTGTATGAACTGCGAGGCACTCAACCTGGTCTGCGAGGGCTACAACGCCCGGCTGCGCTGGCAGGAGAAGGCCATCCAGACCGCGGTCGTGCGCGAAAGCGTCTACTCGTCGCTGCGCTACATCAACATCCGCACGCAGGACTTCCGCGAGCGCGAGGAGGAGGTCCAGATTCTCATGAACATCTGCTCCGAGTTCGACGTGCACGACAACTCCGAGGAGAGCATCAGCCGCCAGCGCAAGGTGCTTGCCAACATCACCGACACCGCGTTCCCGATGAACAAGGCCGTCGAGCCGCTGGCCGCGGCCTTCCGCACCGTCGACCACGACTACCACGCCTTCGCCGAGCCGGCGTACGGCAACGCGTTCGCGTCGCACCCCCACTTCGACCACCACGCGGACTTTGACCAGCTGCACGACTACTCGCCGTTCGACTCGGCCGACTCGACGTCGGTCACGTCCACGTCGACGACGCCGCTCGCCGCTGACTCGCTCGGCAAGTACCAGCCCAAGTTCATGGAGGCCACCGCGCTGTCGACGCCGTCGCTGTCGTCCTCCACCATGGACCCGACGCCGCTCGGCACGCCGCACTCGAACGGCTGGCTGTCGGAGCACCACCAGATGCCCAACTACGAGATGGAGTACACCACGCCCACGCTGCTGCGTCCGAGCGTCTCCAGCGCCAGCGGCAAGGACTTTGACTACTTCCGTCTGGCCGACATCCCTGCTGAGCAGGCTGATGTGCTGATTTTTTAATGTATAACACGGTTACGAGGTTTGGGTTTGGTTTTGGATATGTATCATAGACTGTTTTCATCATCAATAGAGACTGTATCATGCTCTTCTACACGCAACGCCCACTAGAACGCCAGCTCGATCGCCTCGAGCGTGTACTTGGGCCGGCCCACGCGGACGGACGCCGTGCGCGCGGTGAGGTCCATCACGATGGAGAACACGGTCTGCATCTCGCCCAGCAGGCCCTTCTGGGCCTCGTCGTTCGACCGGCAGATCGAGTTCGGGTAGTTGTCCTCGTCCGAGAGGAAGCCGAAGATGCGGTCGCGCTGCTCGGCCGGGCCGGCGAGCGCGGCCGGGCTGGCGGCGGTCAGCTCGTGCATGCGTGCGAGCCGGGCCTTGGTGTCCTCGAGCCAGATGACCTCGTTGATCTTGATGCCGTCGGCCAGCGCGTGGTTCGTGTGGTAGAGCTTGCGGGCCGCGTTCTGGGGGATCTGGTAGATGCCGTACGGGCCGATCTCGAGCGAGACCGCGCCGGCGGCGTCGGCGCAGCCAAAGTGGCCGTAGCCCGCGGCGCCGTCGGCGTGGGCGGCGACAAAGCCGGCGACGCTGTCGCTCTCGAGGACGAGCCGCAGCAGCACGTGCAGCGGCAGCTTGGCCGTGTCGAGGTCGGTCGCGCGCAGCGCATTGAGGCAGACGCCGACGCCGCGGTTGTTGAGTCCGACCTTGGCCACCAGGCCGGCCTCGGTCACGGTCTTGAGCTGCTTGCCGCTGCCAGAGTCGATCTCGAGCACCACCAGGTTGCTCAGCTGCGACGTCTGCCAGTCCCAGTTCTGGGCGAGCCACTGGCGGTCGCCGGCGCGCTCGGCGAACGTGGTGCAGCCGTCGACGGGCGGCGTGGCCGCGACCTTGTCGGGGCTGGCCGAGAGCGCGATCTCGGACCGCGCGTTGAGCGAGACGATGTCGAGCACGTCCACGCCGGCGCCCTCGGCAATGCCGGCGATCTCCTCGGCGATGTGCGGCGCCTGGGCTTGGATCGTGGCCAGAAACTTGCTGGCGAGGTCCTTGACCTCGGCCGGCGCCATGCCGGCGTTGGCGAAGTACACGCCGTAGTTGGCCAGACAGGCGGCGATCTGGCTGCGCGCGAGCGCGCCGTGCTTGTAGCCGATCTCGCGCGGCGAGCCGTTGAGGTGGAGGATGTTGACCATGGTTGAGCGTGTTCGAGCTCCACCGCGGTTTATCTATGGCCGGGACGGCAGCCGAGATGCAGGGGCGCTAGCCGGGTCGGGCCGGGTTCGCGGGAGTGACGGGCTGGCGAGGGCGCCAGAATGTCACCCCTTATGCACGTGACCAGCCGCACCCCGTGCGGCGCAGATAAGGGGCCTGCAGGCGCAGCCGCCGGAGCACCGCGTCGGGTTAGCCGCGATAACGATAGCACGGCTCCGCCGGAGGCACGCCGTGCGGCTCGGCGCCGGGCGGTGCGGCTCGCCGCCGCCCCGCGGAGGCCGCCGCGAGCAGGCCAGGACGCGGGCAGGCGGCCGGCGCTGCAGAGCCGTGGCGCTGCAGAGCCGTGGCGCCTGTCGCCGCAGCCCCCTGCAGCCACCGGGAGCGAGCGGCGCGGCAGCCAATCGGGCGTCGCGCCCGCCGCCACGGCGGCGCCCGCGCCCGGTGGCGCCCGTAGCGTCCGGTGGCGGCCGTCGGATTCGCCGCGGCCGCCGGGTTCAAATCATGACTGCGCCTTTTGTCTATAGTACAACCCTATCGTTACAGACCCTAAATCGGGTACGGGGACGTAGACGACCAGATCCAGGCCTGCTGGGGCTCGTGCAGGCCGTAGAAGCCGGCGGTGCCGGTCGGGTCGTCGTACTGCTGGGAGCCGTCGAGCATGACGCGCTCGAGGTTGAGCAGCGTCTCGTTGAACGACGGGTTCTTGACGACCTCGAAGTTGTGGAGCAGGTCAAAGTCGTCGTCGGCCAGGCCGGCGTGCATGGCCTGGTCGTTGAGCTGCATCATCTCCGGCGGGACCTTGATGTCCTGGGCCATGGCCGGGTTCCACATGCGCTGCATGCCCGAGCTGGCGTCGAGCAGGCCGTCGTCCGGGCGGAAGGCGGGCGCGCCCGGCTTGGCCGCGGACGAGTACGAGAGCCGGGTCAGCGCCTGCGCCGCGGTGGTGTCGTCGTCGGGCTTGTCCTTGTGGCCCTCGTGGTGGAGCTGGTGGCTGGTGTCGAGGCTCTGGGCGCGGTGCTGGTCGTCCATGTACGAGCCGCCGTGGAGGATCTTGTCGACCTCCTTCTGGACGACGACCATGGCCAGCTTCTCGAGGATCTGGAAGCCCTGCTCGGCCACGGCGACCTTCTGGCGGAGCATCTTCTCCATCTGGATGATCCGGCTGAGCGCGCGCTTGGACTCGAGCGCGCGCTGCGAGAGCGGCTCGGACGAGCCAAAGACCGACAGCAGCACGCCGGCCGTGAAGAGGTGGATGCCCATGAACGACACGGCGTGCGTGTACTGCGAGTTGCGGAAGATGGCCAGCCGCGAGATCTTGGACGTGCGCAGCGCGGCCTCCCAGCACCGGTCGACCGAGAGCGAGAACGGGTCCGAGGCGTTGGCGGTGTTGGACAGGCCGTGGGCCTGGTTGCGGTACGCCAGCAGCGGCCGGTTGATCAGGATGATGGCGTTGTCGTACGCCAGCTGCAGGAACAGCGCCTGCATCTCCAGGTTGGCCTTGCGGATGCGCTGCCGCCGCGCGCGCACGTTCGGGTCGTGCCGGTTGGCGTCGTCGTGCGGCGGCTGGATGACCTCGTCGTCCTCCTCGTGCTGGTGGCTGCCGAGCTCGCGCTCGAGCAGGTCGTCCGACATGTAGAACCCGTCCGTGTCGGTCTCCTTGAGCTTGAGCTCGGTCGGCACGGACTCGTACCACCGCCGGATCTTGTAGTCCAGGTTCTGGATGTTGTTGATCAGCGTCTCGATCCGGTTCGTCGACTGCGCCGACTTGGGCTTGGGCTTGTTCGAGAACCGGTCGAAGAACGAGGCGAAGCCGCGGTTGTTGCCCTGGCGGTACAGCGTCGTCAGGATCTCGGTCAGCAGGATGTAGAACTGCAGCTTGTACGTCTGGTACGTGATGAGCGTGATCGGCCGCCTGCCGGCCTCGCGCGCGTCCTCGAGGTCGTCCTCGACCATCAGGTACGAGCTGCAGCCGGCGGCCGGGTACGGGCTGTCGTCGGACGGGAACCCGACGTCGCAGTCCTCGTCGTTGAAGCCCATCGGCCGGCCGTACGACATCGCCGAGAACCGGTCGTAGTTGTAGAGCGCCCAGAAGACGCGCCGCCGGATCTCGCGCTTCTCGTCGATGCGGCCCTCCTTGGCCGCCGCGGGCTCCTTGTGCAGGCCCAGCGACTGCGCGGCCTTGACGGCCGAGCCCAGCACGGCCCACGAGATGTTGGGGTCGCCGTGGTAGAGGTAGAACGTGCCGAGGAGGATGCACGTCTGCACCGTCGACAGCGTGCCGCACGCCAGCTGGTCGAGCAGGTACGCGCGCACGGTCGACAGCAGCCGCGACATCGAGTCGTGGATGTCGAACGTGCTGCGGTAGCCGCTGGCCGGGTACGCGGCCACGTAGTCCGAGTAGACCTGGTTGATGCGCTTGAGCCGCGCGGGGTGCACCGCGGCGTAGCGCCCGCCGGAGACGATGACCATCATGATCATCAGCACGAGCGAGAAGTTCTCTTCCGAGTCCGGGATCGACTCGGGGTCGCGCAGGAACGCGCTCATGATCTGCTGGTACTGCGACAGGAACGTGCCCTCGTGGATGACCATGATGAACCAGTGCACCGTGTTGAAGAAGACGTCGATGGTGTAGTCCATCACCGGCTTGGGCGGCAGCGTTTTCAGCAGCGCCACCGTCGGCGGCCGCGTGTGCGTCCACGGCATGACCCCGCCGGCGGCGGCCGGCGCGGCGTGCGTGCCGACGGCCGGGCCGGCCGCGCGCGACGGGTCCGAGCCGGGAAACGCCGACGTCTGCGACCGCGAGAGCAGCTCGTCCGAGTTGTAGCTCGACAGGATCTCCTGCGTGATGCCCAGCGCCGACGTGCGCCCGGCAAAGTGCCGGTTCTTGATCTGCGGCAGCGACGGCACGCCGTCGAACGTCTGGCTCGAGATGGCGGGCAGCGCGGGGCCGGCCAAGCCCGCGCTCAGGCTGGCGGCGTGCGTGAACGGCGAGGGCATTGCCCCCGGCGACGGGTGGTGGAACGGGTTCGGCAGCGGCAGCGGCAGCGTCATGGACATGCCGAGCGACGCACTGGCTGCCAGCGGGCTCGGCGCGGCCGGCGCGATCGGGCTGGGGCTCAGGCTGCGGCCGGAGCTCGACGCCGCCGGCCGCGACGGCGTCCCGGTCGGCGGCGACACCGGCGGCTTCGGCGCCACGGACGGGCTCAGCTTGAACGACGACTCGCTGGACTCTTCCCGCGACGTGCTCGACGACTGGCTGTGCAGCATGGCGGCCAGCGGCCGCTTGGGCGGCCGTTCGTCGCGCTTCTGCTCTGTGGCGGGCTCCGGTCGGCTCACGCACTCGACGTGCGCCCGCTCGCACAGCGCGCACGGTCGGTAGGGGTCGCACTGTTCGTCAGCAGCTGTCCGGGCGCGCACGGTGCGCGCGGCCGTCTCCGCGGCCGTCCCGCGGCCGCGGCTCCGGGCTGGCGCCGGCGTCAGACGAGCGGCCACCACGCCGCCGTCTGCCGCCGTGCCGCCGGCCCGCGCCGCCCACCGCCGGCACTCACCTTCAGCTTCTGCTTGCGGCACCGCACGCACGCCCGCGGCGTCCGTTTCGGCCCCGTGGGCGCGCCCGCGGCCTCGCTCTTTTGACCGATATTGTTTTCATAGACAAATATGTCTCCGTCGGCCCCTCCGGTCTTTATCGGGTTCGACATGGTGACGGCACAGCGCCGCGGCTGCGTAATGGACCGCTTGTCGTGCGCTGACCTGCTCGCGGACCTCAGAAAGCTGGTGTTGGCCTCGATAGAGCGTGGGTGAGCAGAGCAAATTTGTGTCGGCGCCCGAACCGTTTAAAGCCCACTAAGCGAGTACGGCAATCGCCATTTCAACAGATAGCGCAGGGACCACGCGATGCCATTGGAAGCGCCGCAACAGATTCTACGGCGGCCAGGGGCTGGCCACCTGCCGGGATTACGCCGGGCGGCGGCGGCGGCGCGGCGGCGCCGCACCGCCGCCGCGGCCCTTGCAGCAGACGAGACCTCCACCGGAAACCGAGCGGCCGGCTGCCTTAGCGCGCATCTCGTGCGCCGCACTCGCCGTCAGCTCGTCGCGACCGCACCGCGACGTGCGGCTGCGGCTGCCGTGGCGCGTGCCAGCCCGGGCTGGGGCCGAGGGTGCGGCCAAACGCGGCGCGCGTGCGGCTCGCGATACCCGGCCGGGGCGCCACGCCGCACGAACACGTGATCGGAAGCGCCCGGGGGGCCCTGCGCAAGCCACCGCACGAGCCGCACGGTGTGCGGCTCGTGCGGCGGACCCGCCACGCTGCTGTCGCGCCTCGGCGACAGGCCGGGCGGGTGTGGGGAGCGCTGTGAGCCGCGCAGAGTGCGGCTCTCAGAGTGCGGCTATAAGCCGCACTGTGTGCGGCTTATAGCTGCATGCTGCTCTGGGTTTCGGTCGTGGTGACAGAGTGCTGCGACGTGACAGCATGGCGGCAGAGCGCCGCCGGCGACGCGACAGCCTGGGTGGCGACTACGTCGACGGCAGCTGGCCGCCGACAGAGCTAGGGCGGCCAGGAGATTACGCGAGCCGCACTTCGTGCGGCTTATAGCCGCCGGCCGTTCGGCCCGTGCGCCTGCCGTTCCCCTCCCTTGCGCCTGCCGTTTGCCCCCCCCGCAGCCTCCCTGCCGCCGGCCGCCGCAGGTTGCACCCCGACGGAGTCGCCGGGAGGCAGCAAGGCGGGCAACGGCAATGCGGCGCCTTGGCTGCTCAGAAGCACAGCCGAGCCAGGCAGGCGTGAGGCACGTGACCGACCCTGGCAGCGCCAGAGGCCCAGGCCTGCGTTTCCGGCGTCTCGCGACCGGTTCGGCAGCCGGGATGGCTGGCGCTGTAGCGCGCGGCGACGCCGCCGGCCCAAGGACAGGCCCGCCGCAAGCGCAGGCCCGCGCGCAAAGGGTTCGTTGGAAGGACGGGCCGATACGACCCAGCGCGGCGCTCCCACGACCCGCCCACAACCCGCGGTCCCGACCCGACCCGGCTCGTGCGGCGCTCAGACCAGGCCGGCCGGCTATGTGCAGTCACAAAGTGAGTCACGAGCGTACGCCAGCTCAGCCCTGGCGGCCGCTTGTCCCAATGGTGCAAAATTGCGTGCGGCCGCGTGGGGATAAGCCCAACAGGTCCCGAGCTTGGGCCTAGCGGCTATAATAAGTCGACAGAGCCTCGACGAACACCACCGCCAACATGTCGAAGCTGCCGTCGGACCTCTCGCTTGCCACTCTCTCGATCCACCAGGACGACCATCTCGCCCGCGTGGTCGACATCGCGCCGCCGCTGACGGTGTCGACGAACTTCGAGTACCCGCCGGCGGACAAGCTCATCCTTGCCCGGGACCGGAAAATCAGCGAGGACTCGGGCGACGACCTGATCTACTCGCGGTTCACGACGAACGTGGTGCAGCGGGCCGAGGCCGTGCTCAGCGGGATCTTCGGGGCCGGGGCGTACCCGGTGACGTACCACAACGGCCTGGCCGCGTTCACGGCCGCGCTGTTCTTCTTCAACCCCAAGAAGCTGGCCATCGGCGACGGGTACCACGGGTGCCACTCGGTGGCCGAGATCGTGTCGCGGCTGAACGGTCTGCGGGTGATCCCGCTGGACTCGGACGAGATCGACAGCACGACGCTGGTGCACGTCGAGACGCCGATCAACCCGACCGGGTATGCGATTGACCTGCGCAAGTACGCCGAGATCGCGCACGCCCGCGGGGCCAAGCTGCTGGTCGACGCCACCTTCGCGCCGCCGCCGCTGCAGGACCCGTTCGCGTTTGGCGCCGACATGGTCATGCACAGCGCGACCAAGTACTTTGGCGGCCACTCAGACCTGCTCGCGGGCGTGCTCGTGACCAAGGACGCGGACGTGCAGCGCGCGCTCCGCGGCGACCGCTCGATCCTGGGCACGGGCATGGGCAACCTCGAGGCGTGGCTGCTGCTGCGCAGCATGCGCACGCTCAGCGTGCGCGTGCGCGCGCAGTCGGCCTCGGCAGAGAAGATCGTCCGCTGGCTGGCCGACAACGTCGAGCGGCTGCCGGCGCTGACCAAGGTGCACCACTCGTCGCTCCAGACCGAGGCGTTTGTTGCCGAGCAGCTGGCGGGCGGCCACTCGCCGACGTTCTCGTTCGAGGTGACGTCGGCCGAGGTCGCGCGCGCGCTGCCGGACCGGCTGAAGCTGTTCCACCACGCGACGTCGTTGGGCGGGGTCGAGTCGCTGATCGAGTGGCGGGCGGTCACGGACCCGCACGTGCAGCTGACGCTGCTGCGGGTGTCGGTCGGCCTGGAGGACCCGGACGACCTGATCGCGGACCTGGAGCAGGGGCTGCTGGCGGCGTGAGCCGCGCGGCGTGCGGCGCGCGCCGCACGGCGTGCGGCGGCGTGAGCCGCGTGGCGTGCGGCGCGCTCAGCCGCACCGCGCGCGGCGCGCCGCACCCCCTGCGGCGCGCCGTACCGCTCTCGTACAGTGTTCTTCTATATACATGCTAAAGCAACCCGAACCCCCGCGTGTGCTCCAGCGCCCGCGTCAGCATCGTCGCCATCTTGGCCTCCGAGCTGTACTCGGGCAGCAGCAGCCGGCCAAAGCACGTCATGGCCGTCGGCAGCATCTCGCTGTCCGGTCCGTTCCGGCGGATCAGAAACGGCGTCGAGCGCAGGCCGGTCACGGGCACGCGCGCGCACGCGGTCACAAACTCAAACAGCTCGCGCACGCGCTCGGGGCTGAACCCGCGGACCACGTTCCAGAACGCGAGCACGGTCGGGTGCTCGGCGTCGTAGCCCTCCTCGTACTCGCACACGGCCTCGAGCTCGGCCACGGCGATCTCGCCCGCGCGGTCACCTTCGACGACCTGCCGCAGCTCGGCCGCCAGAAACATGCGCACGGCCGAGTCGGGCACGAGCCGGCGCCAGCCGCGCGCAAACGCCTGCCACTGTAGGGCCGCTACGTCGAACGTCAGCTCGACGTATCGCCGCACGTACTCGGCCACGTTCGCGGCCGTCACGGCCCGCGGCTCGGCGCACATCGGCACGGTCGCGGCCTCGGCCGAGTGCGCGCCGAACGAGAACTCGAACTCGAGCCCGAGCGCGCCAAAGTCGCCGTCAAAGTCGAGCAGCTGCCGCAGGCTCGCCGCCACCCGCGGCGACAGCTCCTCGACGTGCCGCAGCTCGGCCACCGCGTCCGGCTGCACCAGCCGCTCGTACAGGAACTCGGGAAAGGACACGCCGATCGAGCACCCGTTGTAGACCGCCAGCCCGACGAGCATGCCCACGAGCTCGAACCGGTCCACGTCGTCGTTTGCCGCATTGAACCAGGCCAGCTGGCTTTGATCGTCGACCGTGAACAGGCCGGCGCGCGCGTCCAGCACGAGCGGCCCGAGCAGCGAGAACAGCTCGACCTGGAGGCCGCCGTGGTCGAGCCCGACCTCGCCCCGGCCAAAGTACACCTTGAGCGGCCGCTTGAAGTCGTTGTCGCTGGCGAGCGCGTCCATGGCCGACTGCAGCAGGTTGTCGCGGTCGGCGCGCAGCCGAAAGTACGGCGAGATGTCCTTCTCGAGCTTGCGCCGGATCTCCTGGCTGCTCTGGCGGATCTTCTGGCGCCAGTTGGAGTTGCGGCGGTGGCTGGACAGCGGCCGCAGGCCGGGCTCGCTGTGTGTGTACGGCAGCGGCGACGAGAACTCGGCCCAGGCCGAGTCGGCCGGCGCGCGGCCGGCGCGCGAGCGGCTGCGCGAGCGGCTACGCTGCCGGCTGCGCGAGCGGCTGCGCGACATGCTGCCGGACCGGCTCGTCCGGCCGGACGGCGTCGGCGACCCTGCCGGCGACCCCGCCGGCGACCCCGCCGGCGACCCGCCGTCGTCCGAGCCCTGCAAGTGGCCGTCCGAGTCGTCGTCGAACGGATGCTCGCGCTCGTACATGCGCACAAAGTCCGGGAACGACCGCGTCGGGCCCATGAACGTGTCCGCCACGTAGTCGATCATGACCGGGATCACGCTGGCGCGCTGGCGGTGCACAAACATGTGCCGCAGCAGCCGGAACCGCAGCACGATCGTCTTCTGGGCGACGCCGACGGCGTACGGGTAGTCCAGCAGGCTCACGTACTCGTCCGACGGCGGCCCCAGGAATAGCCCGCGGATGTGCCGCTTGTCCACAAAGACCTCGGCCCAGTCGTCGGCCGCCGGCCGCAGGAACCGTCGCCGGTGCTCGGCCATGGCGTGGCTCCACACGGCCAGGCACTTGGCCATGATGGAGTCCGCCTTGACGTAGGCCGTGTTGTTGAGCCACCGGCCGCGGATGTAGTACCAGCAGCAGAAGCGCAGCTCGGCCAGGTGCCGCTCGGCGGCGCTGTCCGGCAGACCGGCCAGAGCCGCAAAAAAGTCGTCCCGGGTCTGGCCGGTGCCGGCGACGGCCTCGACCAGGGCCAGGGCGAGAATGTCCAGCGCCCGGTACGCGTACTCCGAGTCGACGGCGACCTGGTGGAGTGCGGGGTTGTGATCCAGCACGAGCCGAGAGACCAGGTCCAGGTAGGCCGCCGTCAGGTGCGCCGGTGCCCTGCGCAGGCCCTCCCGCAGCGCCAGGTACACCGCGTTGCAGTCGGACTCGCCGTCGTCGGCGTCGATGTAGAGCGCGCGGATGGTGGTGGCCAACGGCCCGACATCGGTGGCGGCATGCAGGTCGGTGCAGCCATGACAGATCGACCTCAGCACGAACGCCGGCGAGGCCCGCCGGGCCTGGCGCAGCGCGTCGACGTCGTCTAGCCGGGTGGTCACCGTAGCCTGGCCAGCCGGCTGGTCCGCCGGAGCCCACGGCCGCCGTAGGGCCCGGGTGTTGAATAGATGCTGCACAAAGTGGTCCACGCGCAGGCCGATCCTGCCGCGGTACATGGCGTTGACGGCCGTCGCCAGCGGCGGCGTCACGGACGGCGGCCAGCAGGCGGCCGCGGCCGCGCCGTCCGCGCCGGAATCGTCGGCAAACCCGGCCGGCAGGTCGTCCAGCGCGCCGTCGGCCAGCGGCACCAGATCAACACACAGATCTGCCAGGCCGCGCGACGTCACGAGCTGCCAGGCGATCGCCCGGGCGACGGCCGTGTTGACCCAGCGACGGGCAGGCAGCGTGCTGACGCCGGCGACCGGCCGCTGGCCGCGCGCGGTCTCGCAGAACGGTTTTTGGCAGGCCACATTGCCGCAGCCGTGGACCTGCTGGTGGATGTAGAGCTGGACCCGACGGTCGAGGCGCGTCCGGCTGGCGTCGACGACACCGACCGTAATCAACGAGCGCGCGAGCTCGCCATGCGTGAACGGCGGCGGGACGTCCATGGGTCTGCGGTGTGCGTCTGGAGACGGGCGCGGTTGCGACGACGTGGTGCCATCAGGGTAAGACGCGCCGCGCGCCGTGCGGCGCGGTGGGCCGCGCCGCACGGAGTGCGGCGCGCACGGCTGTGGGCGGCTACGGCCACGTGGCCGGCCGCCGAGTCAGGCGACTCGCGGGGCGCGTGGTGTCTCGTGCGACATGCCCGAAAGGGGCGCGCCGCGCAGCGTGCGGCTGAGGCAGCCGCATGCGCGGCGGACCAAGCGGGCCGGCGGCGCCGCACGCCGTGCGGCGCCTGGGCTGCGCCTCTGTGGCTCAACTCTCTATTTACAGCAGGCGCACAACCTGCTCGTAGATCGTGAAGATGATGCCGCCGCTCAGGATCAGCCGTCCCAGCCGCGGCGTCGTGCCCTTCCAGAACGTCAGCACGCCCTCCTCCTTGAGCAGCCGCTGCGCGCAGTGCAGCGTGCTGCGGTACTCCTTCTTGGACTCGAGCGACTGCATGCGCGTCTTGAGCGTGTCGAACGGCATCGTCGTGTACACGGTGATGATGCCCGCGATGGCGCCGACGCCGAAGGTCTCGGCGCCCGACAGCGGCGCGTTCGGGTCGGGCTTGCGGTCCTGGAGGTACTGCTTCATGGACGAGTACGAGCCCATACGCACAGACGCGTTCGCCGACTGGCGCAGCGTGACCGGGATCACGCCCTTGTAGATCGCGCCGAGGCCGCCCTCGCGCACGAGCGAGAGCGTGCCGTGGATCAGGCCGCGGTACCGCGGCTGCGCGCGCTGGGCGTCGTCGATCAGCGCCGTCTTGATGGTCTCGAACGGCGTGAGCGCAAACACCGACTCGGCCACGCCGGCTCCGAATCCGGCTGCGGTCAGCACTGCAGACGACAGACTTACCGAGCACGCCGCGGGCGCCCGAGACCTTGCCCTCTTCGTCGGCCAGCAGCTTCTTGAACGAGTCAAAGGCCAGGAAACGCACGCCGGCCTTGAACGCGCAGCCCGTGGCCAGCGTCGAGCAGCCCGTGTAGATTACCGAGACACCCTCCTCGCGAGCGACGCGGGCGACGAGCGCGACGGGATTGCTAGTCTGGCGTCAGCCGCGCCCCCGGCGGACTTACGTGGATCTTGCTGCGGTCGACCAGCTGGAGCCGCGTCTTGGCGAACTCGAACGGGTACTGCGGTCAGCGCGCCCGGCCGGCAACGTACCGTGATGGCCGCCTCGATCGCGCCGGCGGTGGCGCCGGCGACGAGCGACTTCCACGGCGGGGGCTGGGTCAGCAGGGCCGTGCGCGACGTACCTTGACGCTGCTGTCGGTGGCCATTGTGTGCCTGAGCGTGGTCGCCTGCCCGGCGAAAAGATTTGTCCAGAGTCACGTGAGCGCGATCACGTGCTCCCCCGCCCCCGCATTGCCGGCGCCCGCTCGGCGTACGCCCGGCGCCCCGGCCGTCCGCGGCAAGGCGCAGGCGTGCTTTTGTCCCAGCGGTGGCCGGTGCGCACGCCGGCGCGCGCTCCGGGAACGCGCCGGCGCGGGGTGCGGGGGCGGCAGTGGGCCCCAGCCCGGCCGGCCGGAGCCCTCGCGCTGCCGGCAGCCGCGGCCGCCGGTGCAGCGCCCGCCCCGGCGCGCGCCGCAGGGCGGCCGAGGCGCGCAGCCGCAGGCGCAGCCGTGCGGCGCGGCACGGGCGGCGCACGTGACAGCACGTGATGTCTGCGTGCCGGGTAAGGCAATCGCCGTCCGCTCGGGCCTCGTCCGCCGCGCTGCACTTGTGCCCTATCTCCCACGCGTCACGCGGGAATGCGCCCCATCTGTCCCGTCCGTCCGGCTGCGCGACATCATCGCCGCGCCGGCCTGCCCTGCCCGCTCGGTTATATTCGTTACTCGACACGAACGAGTCCCCGAGGCCGTTGGATCGACGTGCGGTATATGGAGCACGGCGCCCGGCAGCGTTCACGCACAGTTCAAGCACACGTCCACGGCGGTTCCCGCGGGCGCACAGCGTGCAGCACAGCAGCAGTCGGAGCGAAACCGGCGACCGCAGCAGCAGGCCACGGAGCGGGGTCGCAGGCGGCACGCTCACCCGGGCAGCAAGCATGTCGGACGTAAAGCCGGCCAAGGTCGGCGGCAAGCTGCCGATGACACCCATGGCCGCGGCCGCCGCCAAGAGCGCAGGAATCAGCGTAAGTTCGTGGTCGTGCGACTGGAAAAATTTTGAGCCCGGACCGGGAGCTGACGGGCTGCGGCCGAGCAGTTGCGGACAGGCCGTCCGAAGCGCAAGAAGGCCTCGCGGGCGTGTTTCCACTGCCAGAAAGCGCACCTGACGTGCGACGACGGTAATATGTAGCTTGGTTGCTACCGGCCGGGCACCGCTGACGACAGCACGGCCGTGCGAACGGTGCATTAAGCGAGGGCTGCACGCGACCTGCCAGGACGGCGTGCGCAAGAAGGCCAAGTACCTGCACGACATCGAGCAGGGCGCGCCGCTGGGCGGCGGCGCGGCGCTCAAGAGCAAGAAGCCGGGCGGGGAGAAAAAGGCCGAGGAGGTTCCGCTGGCGGCGGCGCCGCCGGCACGGCCGCCGGGCGCGCCGGCGCCGGTGCCGGCGGCGGCCGGGCCGGCCGTGATGCCCGGGACGATCGACCCGAGCTCGATCGAGGGCTACGACGTGGACAACAATGGGCTGTTCAGCAACTTTGACGTGAGCAACACCGACTTTGGCTCGCGCATGGCCAACCTCGAGTACAGCTACCTGAGCAACATGATCGGCACGACGGGCGTGGACGCGCCGTTCGCGCCGTCGATGGACGAGCTCGCGCGCGGCAGCATGGACCCGGCGATGGGCATGGCCGGCAGCGAGCTCGCGCCGGGCTACTTTGGGAACTTCCCCGAGATGAACGTGCGCGACGCCAGCTGGGCGAACCGCGGGCTGGCCTCGGTGCTGTCGGGCACAGAGCTGTCGCCGCACTCGACGGGGTCGCCGCCGACGCCGCCGGTGCGGGGCGGGCAGCTGGGGCCGCTGACGCTCGGCGGCCACGGCGTCGGCGTCGTCCACGGCGGCGTCGGGCGCGCGCTGCCGCGGCGCCGCGACACCGAGTCGGTCTACGCGGCCGTCACCGAGCCGTTCTCGTACACGCCCGGCTACCACGGGCTGATCAGCTACCTCAAGTCGCGCTTCGACCGCGCGCACCTGATGCGCGTCGCGCGCTCCATGGCCGCCTTCCGGCCCTCGTTCATCGCCTGCACCAAGACGCTCAAGAACGAGGACCTGATCTTCATGGAGAAGTGCTTCCAGCGCACGCTGCTCGAGTACGAGAAGTTCATCTCGTACTCGGGCACGCCCACGCTGGTCTGGCGCCGCACGGCCCAGGTCGCCGCCGTCGGGAAGGAGTTCTGCATCCTCACTGGGTGGACCAAGGAGCAGCTGCTGGGCAAGTGCACCTTCGTCGTCGAGCTCATGGACGACGCCTCGGTCGTCGAGTACTTTGAGGACTTCAGCCGCATCGCCTTTGGCGACTCGCGCGCGGCCACCATGATGGAATGCACGCTGCTGAGCCCGACCGGCCGCAAGATCCCCACGGCGTGCACGTGGACGATCAAGAGAGACATGTTCGATATCCCGATGATGATTGTCGGCAACTTTTTGCCGATCCTGAGCTGATCCAGCCTGTAATACTACTAATGGTTTGTTTATTGTCTACTGCGCGAAGAACGCGTCGGTCTCGAACGGCGCGTACTCGGCCGTCGCGAGCGTGCGCTTGGCGTACTCGACGTCGGCGTTGATCTGCGTGATCATGGCGTCCAGCGACTCAAAGTTGAGCTCGGGCCGGATGAAGCCGAGCACGATGACCTTGATGTTGGCGCCGTAGAACTGCTTGGCGTACTTGTGCACGATGTAGATCTCGGCCGACGACTCCTTGTTGCCGTAGAACGGGTTGTAGCCGAGGGACATGGCCATGGGCAGCACCTGGCCGTCGGCCTCGGACAGCGGCTCGTCCGGATGCGGCTGCACGACGGCAGCCTTGCCGGCCTTGAGCTCGTCGAACGTCGGCCGGGACTCGAGCGTGCCGTACGTGCCCGAGACCTTGGCGTAGCCAAAGTAGATGCCGGTCTGGTCCTTGAGCAGGCCCGACGACAGCAGCGTCTCGGACGGGATGTTGGCCGTCGGAATGCCGAGGTCGGCCGACCCGCGACCGAAGCCGGGGATGACCGTGGCCGAGAGGTAGACCGGGTACGGCGCGACAATCGGGCCGCCGACGGCCTCGTTGCTGGTTGCGGCGCTCATTGGTCTCGTGGGTCCTATCGGGGTGTCAGCAAAGCGGCCGCCACACACTTTATCTATGCGGCGCACCTATGACAAATCCGCGGAGTGACTCGTCGCCGAGCTGCGTACGCTGGACGCTGACTGACTAATCGCCGGGGGCTTGCGGTGGGTGCCGGGCCGGGCTGCGTGGGAGGTTGGCCGGCGGCCGAGCCGCACACCGTGCGGCGCCACACCGCTGCACGGCCACCACGGCCACGAGCCGCAGCTGCGCCACCGCTCCGCCTCCCATTGCGCGTCGCGGTTTATTTTTGGACCGGCCGCCAGACATATAACGCGGCGCCGGCCGCGGTGGCCAGCAGCGATGCGCACCCCAAACGACGACGTCCCTCGTGAGTATGCTGGCGGAGGCGGGGGCGGAAGGCGTGGATCGAGGCATATAGCCGCCGTATAGCCGCAGCCACCCAGGCGCACCCCGATGGCTGGAGCTGCTGCGCCACAGGTGGGCCTCCGGCGGACCTCTGTCGGGAGCAGCGTTGGACATAGTGGCCGCACGGTGGCTGCTCTGTGGCTGTGCGGCGCTACACTGCGGCTATACGGCGGCTACATGCGCGGCTCTGTGCGGCTATATCCTATCGAGGGGCTCTCCACGGAGCCTGCCGTCAGGGGAACACTCGGCGCCCCTCGTGCGGCATATAGCCGCATATAGCCGCCCACAGCAGCATATTGCCGCCCCGGCACTGTACCCGCTGACCCCAGGTTACCTCTACCGCCGGCAGGCCGACGGCTCCAGCGCCGTCCAGTTCGTCTCGCCGGCCACCAACTTTGTCCCTATCGACCACTACGAGCTCTGCCCGATCCCGGCCCAGACCCAATGGCCTGCCCCGGGCAGCTTCGACGCCGTCCTCGTCCGTGAGCCGGCCACGGTCCCCGACGATCTCTACGCTTACGGCGCGTGCTCTCTGGCCTTTGACGGCTACCAGTTTCTGGATCCGCTCTCGCGGGCAGTCTGCGTCGACTACGCTCTGCACCCGCTCATTTTGTTCAGTCCCGAGGGCATCGAGATGTCGACCGGACGCAAGACAATGGCCGACTTTCGGCTACACAATCCGCTGGTCGCGTACGAGCTACAGTCGGTCATCAGCAAGCACGCGCCGCATCTGCCGCACCTGCTCTCGCAAACCCGGCACCTGCCCGAGGCCGAGCTCGAGCGTGCACACGTCCTGCAGGCCGTGGACCGCGGAATTGCCGCCGGCCACCAGATCCTGCGCTGCTCCGCGTTCGAGTTCGGCTTCGAGGGCCATCTCTTTCGCTGGGTCGTCAACGAGATCAACCTGACCATGGCCAAGGACCGGTCGTGGAAGTTCTGGAAGCAGCCGACATGCGCCGCTCAGTGCTTCTGGGTCGACCCGCACAAGCCCAAGAAGCTGTTTCTGCCGGTGGCCGAGCTGTTTGTGTTTGACATCGACGACTTTCTGCTGCGATCGCAGCCGCCCGCAAAGCCGCCGCCGCACTCGCAGCGGTCCGCACCCATGAGCCTGCATAAAGTGCGCGAAAACACGCTGATCGTGAACGACTCGGCGGTGCGGTCGCTGGAAATTGTGGACATCAAGGGTCTGGACATGGCGCTGCTGACGACGCCGGTCGCGCTGGTGCACTACCTCGTCCAGACCCGGGTCGACCTGGCCTACGTTGAGCGCGGCCGGGCGAGCCTGCACAAGCACCTGACCGAGACGGCGCGGGCGTCGGCCGCAGCGGCTGCAGCGGCGGAGGCCGTCGTCGCTGAAGCCGGCCGCTCGGACCGCCCGGACGCGGACGCCGACGTGTCTACCGCCTCGGCCGACTTCTCCGCTGCCTCGACCGACGTTTCCGCCGACACGACCTGGCGCGCCGCCTCGGCCGCCGTTCAGGACGGCCACGGCTCGAACGTGCTCGCGCACCTCGGGTCGCAGGCTGCCCACATTAGCTACTAGCAGCCTACACGCGCCTCCGGCGGCGGCTGCTCTTCCGGTAGCCATATAGCCGCACACCATATAGCCGCACGCAGGGCGCGTCCTCGACGGAGTTGCCGCTCGAGGCCGCTGCCCACGGCGCAGCCCATGGCGGCGAGTCCACCGGGGCGGCTGCCTTGCGGGCCAAGCAGCCTGATATGATCAACGAAAGCATAGAATGACTAAACAATCCGCAATGAGCGATAACATAAACTATACGAGTAAAATGGTAGCCGAAACGTAATGATATAGAAACGAAGCGGGCGCGGCCGCGGCAGAGATACAAAACTGCTCCCTTTGTGTGTGGTATGGGCGGCTAGGCGCGTGTCCGGATGTTGCGGATGGCCGGGTGCTCCTTGGGCACCATGTGCGAGTACATCTCGGCCACGGGCTCGTCGTGGCTCAGAAAGTACGGGTGGGCGAGCGCGCGCTTGGCCGAGATGCGCGACGCCGGATCGTAGACCAGGAACGACTCGAGCAGGTCGATGCCGATGGCGTCCAGGCCGGGCACGTGGCGCTCAAAGTCCTTGCGGCTCCACTGCGGGAACGTCGTCTTGAAGTCGGGCAGCGCAGTCACGCCCGGCCACCCATCCTCGTCCGGCGTGCCCAGTAGCCGGAAGATCTTGAAGATCTGGTCGATCTCCGAGTCGCCCGGGAAAAAGGGCTTGCGCAGGACCATCTCGGCGAAGATGCACCCGATCGACCACATGTCCACGCCGGTCGAGTACTGCCGGCCGCCGAGCAGGATCTCGGGCGCGCGGTACCACAGCGTGACAACCTCGTGCGTGTACGGGCGCAGCGGCACGCCGAACGCGCGCGCGAGACCAAAGTCCGCGAGCTTGAGGTTGCCTTCCTTGTCGATCAGCAGGTTTTGCGGCTTGAGGTCGCGGTGCAGGATCCGGTGCGAGTGGCAGTACCGCGTGCCCTTGACCAGCTGGCTCATAAACCGCTTGATCATGTCCGCGCCCAGGCCGACGCCGGTCGGGATGCTCTCCATGTACTTTTTCAGGTCGAGGTCGAGGAACTCAAACACCAGGTACAGCTTGTGGTTGTCTGCGTGCACGATGTTGAACAGCGACACGATGTTCTCGTGGCGCATCTCCTTGAGCAGCGAGATCTCGCGAATCGCGGTCGACGGCACGCCCTCGTCTTCGGCCTCGAGCCGGATCTTTTTGAGCGCGACCACCCGGTTGCCGTTGGTCGTGTCCCGGGCCTTGTACACGACTCCGTACGTTCCTGGAATCAGCCCGCGCCGCGCGTCCGCACCTACCCTCGCCAATCTTCTCTAGCCGCTGGAAGTCCGATAGCTCGAGCATCGTCGCGTCTGGTACCTGCTGCCTGATCTATTCGTCAGCCCGCCCGCGGCCGCCACCGCTTCGCTGCGCCGCCGGCTGACGCCTACCTAGTGCTGAACCACCTCCTACGATGGTAATGGACGGGTCTGACGATCCTACACAACCACGCGGCTGCTGCTGGGTTGGTTGTTTGCAAAGTTGCGCGAGCCTGAAAATATAAACGGTGAATGCCACCCGGTTTGAGTTGACGACTATGCCCCTGTGTTTTGCCGTGCGCGGGTCGTATAGCAACGGCGTCGGGTAGTATGGGGTTAGCTTGTTCAGGCAGTGCATAAACAAACACAACCACATATCACACCTAACCTTGACCGGGTCGCGGCTGGACGCTCGGCAGGCGCTTCTGGAGCGCGCGGCGAGGCCGCTGCGGGGGCCGACGGCCGCCAGCGGTGCTGGCTGTCTGGTATGCGCTTGGGGGGGGGGCAGGTCGGGGGGCGACCCGACCCGCGCGCCGGCGTGACAGCTCCGCCAGCCGCCGCCACCGGCCGAGACCACCGCGGGTTGGGTGACGAACGCGACGCGATTCTAACCCTTTGTTTACGCGCACGCTCGCGTCTACGGAGCCACGGTACGCGTGCAGCCGAGCCGGCTGCAGCACGATTGGTGGGCAGCCGGCCGTCGGCGCCGGCCCGGCCCGCCCGGCCGCGAGTGTAACCAAGACTGCGTTCACTGTAGATGACAAAAGATGGACGGTGCAAACTCTAGTAGTCCAAGATGTACGGGCGCCAGGGCGCGGTGTGGCGCGAGGGGCGCGGTCAATGCGCGGCGCGGCGCAGTAGGGGTCAGCCCCATTGTGTGCGGCTCAGCGCCGCACGCCGCGCGGCGTGGTGAGCCGCGCGTCATGCGGCTCGATCAGCCGCACACCGTGCGGCTCGGCTCTCGCGCAGCCCTGCCCTAGCCCAGCAGCGGCCGGCTCTCCCCGGTGTAGCTACCGTTCGAGCTTGCCGGCCGCTGCCCCGCGCTCAGGTAGTCGGACGCTGTGCTGTCCAGCGTCGTCGACCGCTCCGGCCGCTCCGGTCGCGCGCCCGGCGTGCCTGGCGCACCCGACACCGGCAGCGGGCGCGAAGCCGTTGGCGTCGGCGGCGCGCGCGCGCCCGACGGCGACCGCTCGCCCTTCTGGCTGTTACTCCGGCCGTTGTTGCCCGTCACGCTGCCGATGATGCCCTTCACCACGCCGTGGTCCGAGAAGAAGCTACCCTTGCGGCCGCCACGGTCCTTGGCCTCCTTGCTGTTGCTGCTCGTCCGGCGGTCCTTGACGGATTTGCCCTTGCGGTGCCGGCGGTAGCCCGTGATGGCGTTGCCGCGGCCGCTGCTGCCGCTGCGGTCGCTGCGGCCGCTGCGGTTCGTCGCCGACGACGTGCACGAGTCCAGCGACGAGATCGACGAGTCGTCGTCGTCCGTCAGCGCTGTGCTCTCAATGATGGTCTTGCGGAAGCCGTGCACCTCGCGCACGCTCTCGATGATGCCCGACGCGTGGAAGTTCTCGGCACCGTCGAGCGCGCGCAGGTCGCGGTTGTCGCGGAACTCGTTGCGCGATGTCAACGCCTCGAGTTCGTACGCGCTGTTCTTGCGGTGGCTCGACGCCACACTCGCGTTGCTGCTCGAGATCGCGTTTGTGTTCGGGCTCCGGCCGAGGTCGATCGCGTCCGGCGTCAGCGAATTGGTCCGCGACACACCGGCCGGCTTGCTGACCGGCGCCGTCGCTGTCAGGGTTGCGTCGGCAATCGCTGCCCACTCGGACTCGTGGATCGTGCCAAAGCCGGTCTTGCCCTGGGGCGGGCCGTGCTTGGCTCCGCCCTGTGTGTAGCCCTTGTCCATGGACGCGCGCCGGACGTAGTCCTCCATGGCGCCGCGCTTGATCGTCACCTTGGAGTTGTTGGTTTTGTTCGGATGCAGTGCCAGATTGACAGGGTTGACGCGGATCGAGCTCAGCGGCGACGGCGCGCCCGGCAGCGAGTGGAAGTGCGAGATTGGGCTGAGGCTGGCGCCGGTGGTCAGCGCCTCGCCGGCTGAAGTCGACATCATGCCGTCGCCCAGAAGCGGCGAGTTGAGGTTGTCCGGCGACGTCACGTTGACCATCGGGTAGTTGCCCGGCGTCGACTCGGACAGTCGCGACGGGTTCTGCAGCTGTTGGACCACGAATTCCGACGGCAGCGTGCGCCGCATCATCGGCGAGAGGTACTTTCGGCGAATGCCCTGGGCGATGTCCACGTAGACATCGGACTCGTCCACGATCTCCTCGCCGATCAACTCTTCGATAACGTCCTCGAGCGTCAGCACGCCGATCGCGCCATACGCCTCGCCAGGGTACTCCGAGACCAGCATCATGTGCGACTTGCCCTCCTGGAAGTAGTTAAGCACGTTCAGGCATGTCGTGTCGGGTCGCGTCTCGGGCAGCGTGGCCAGCGGAAACGTCGACACGGGCTGGGCGTCCTCGGGATCGTACGAGATAAGGATACGCACGAGTAGCATGCCAATGAAGTTGAACGGCTCGTTGGGCGTGTGGATCGGGATCCGGCTGTAGCCGGCCTTGAGAATCTCGTCGACGGCGGCCTGGTCCAGGATCCGGTCCGCGCTCATTGTGTACACGTCCTCGATCGGCGTCATAATGTTCTTGACGGGCTTCTCGTTCAGGTCGAGCACGGCCGAGATGATCGTGACCTCGTCACGGTTGAGGCGCTCGACGCCCATTGACCGGTGCAGCGTCACCAGCGTCTTGAGCTGGGCCTTGCGGTAGACCGTTCCGTGGTCTTCGCCGAGGACGTAGTCCAGCAGCAGCGCCGTCGGGTACGCCACGGGGTACATGGCGTACATCAGGAACAGCACAAACGGCGAGAACATGGCGCCGATGCCGAGGCCGTAGCGCACCGACACGGACTGCGGGATGATCTCGCCAAAGATGACAATGGCCACCGTCGACGACACGACGGCAGGCCAACCGCCGCCGAGACAGCGGTCGAGCACGATCGGCAGGGTCTCGTTCGTGATGACGTTGCTGAGCAGCATCGTGACTAGGACCCAGTGCTTGCCGCGCTTGAGCAGCTGCAGCACCTTTTGGGCCGATTTCTGCTCAGACGGGCTTCCAGACTGCTCAATGACTTGGAGCTGGCGGTCAGCGCATTCTCGGACACACACTTACGTAGACTTCGTCCTGTCCCATCAGGCCAAGCGTCAGGCCGGCGAACACACCACCGAGGAGGACGAGGACGATCGATACGCTCATGTAGAGCCAGAAATTGGCCTCGTCATCGTCGTCGTCATCATCGTCGTCGCGTCGGACGAGCGGGTACGAATGCAGGACCGGCAGCTGCGCCGAGAGAATGAAGCATGCCTTGATAATCGCCTTGGAGGCCGGATGTATGGGCATCTAAAGTAGGTTTGAGGACTGGGTTCGGACAGAGATCGGGCTGAGGAGTGCGCACACTCGGAGGTCGCGGGGGCTGCGCGACTGGCGGGTCTGTCTAGACTATTAGCCGCTGGACGAGTCGGGAGGGCGGTGGCCCGGGACGCGATCGAGACGTACCTGTACCCGGAAAGACTGGAAATGGGCCTGGGCGGACCTTGGGTGTCACCAGTTGGAGGGTGCGGATTTGCGCAGTCGAGTTCCGATAACCGGCACGGAGGTTGTAGATGTTGCGCAAAGCAGACGGTAGTCTGACACGGTCGGCCGACGGTGCGGGGGATGCCTGGCTGCGGACAAAGATCTGGTTGCGGCTTTGAAAGAACTGACGACGCCGGGATGCTACAAAGAGGTCACGAAAAAACGCGGCGATGCGGCATCGTGGCGGTGCATGTGGCGCACACCACAAACAGCTAGGCCGCACGCACGGGAACGCGCCCGCGCCCACCGCGAGACGCACGCTGCTGCAGGTTGCGTGGCGGTGCGCGGAGGGTAACGGGGTCCGCGTCATCCCCGCAGGCCGCAACGGGCGCACAGCGCACGGCTGCGCCTGCACCGCCACGACTCGCAGGCCATTGCGAGACATTGGCAGCCGCCGGCGCAGGCCGGCGCGCGCCACGCGACCGCAGCCGTGGCCGGCGGCAGCGCCTGTTGGCAGCTGGCCGAAGACCGGGTGGCGGGAGCTGGGCGCGGTAGGCGACACCTGAGGCGCAAGCCAGCGCTGACCGCGCGGTTGCCGACGGGCGGTGCCGGATGGCGCCGGCCGCGCCACGGAGATGAGCGGGCGCGGCCGTGGCACGGTCTGCTGCGGCCTACCAGCGACCCGGCGGGGAGCGCCGACGTGGGCGCAGTAGCGCGGGCGCGGCGACCCGGGTTGGCGACCCGGGTTGGCGACCCGGGCTGGCGACCCGGGCTGGCGACCCGGGCTGGCGACCCGAATCTCACCGGGCTAGTAGCGCGGGTCGCGTACGCGGGTCGCAAGCGTGGGTCGCAAGCGTGGGGCGGGGACCCGGGTCAACGTTGACCCGCGTCACACACCTCTACCTGGGCAGGGGCAGGAGCTGCGGGCCGTCGCGCGCTGCATGGCCGCTTGCGCCATCGCAGATCGCCGGTCCGGTCATATCACCAGTCGATCTGGGTATCTGCGTCGGTGTACCAAGCCTTGGGCCGCCTGCATATGTACGACCCAAAAACCTGGACCACTCCAAAACCTTGATCTCAGCCTAAAAGTACCGTACACCTCGCTGCCGCTAAAGCAGCAGTAGTGACTGCCTAGCGCATAGCTAAAGATGATCTGCAACGCGACCTGTAGCAGCTTGGTCGACAAGTGCTAGATCAAGCCGCCGCAACCACATGTGTGGGCGTAGCCGCCGGTCTGGATCCACGCATTGCTGGGTCCGAGTCACGCACAGAAAAGCATAAATGCAGGTCACAACTTCTGCCGGTGGCTGGCTCACAGACCTGCACGTCGTGAACCGCGCGACCTTCGCGAACATCTGACACGCGCGGTGCACCGTCCACAGGCGACTGTGCCGTCGACCGACTCGCACTACGGGGTGATCGCCCGGCTGACGGCCAGCGCCGTGAGATGACGTTTCCGTGGGTGCGGCAACCGCTAGCACCCAATAGGCCCCTACGGTGCCGGCAAAGGCGGCAAGTCCCGGTGGGAAAAAAACATTGGATCTCGACTGGTACCAGCACTGCGGACGGCCAGGGTCCACCAGGCCGGGTGCGGCTGATGGCGCGAGACGCGCCAGCGCCTGGCCGCACCGTTGGTGCGATTGCGCTAGTACTGGAGCGAGCGTTCAATTATGCCCGCCAAATCCGCGCGCTTCTCGTCGTCGGCCTTCTGCTGGAAGTTCGGGGCAAGCATGAGCACGCGTGCCTGCGGCATGGTGCCCGCGACCAGGTCCGGCACATCGGCGCCGTCAAAGCCGAGGTCGCGCAGGCCGCGGGGTTGGTCGCCGAGATCGACCAGGAAGCGCGCGATCGCGTCGCCCAGGATCTCGCCGGCAGACTCAGCCTTGGTGTTGCTGACGTCCGCGCCGAACACGGCGGCCGCGGCCAGGTGGCGGTCCGGATTCGTAGGTCCGGTAAACCGGAAGACGGCGGGGGCGGTGACGGCTACGGACACGCCGTGGGGGATGATCGGGTAATCGACCGCATAGCCGGCGTGCTTGTAGCCCTTGTTCATGCCCGAGCTAGGGGTCAGTGGCGCTCTGTCAACCGATACTTACACCGGGTACGAGATGCCGTGGCAGAGGTGCACGCCCGCGTTGCCAAAGCCGACGCCGGCGAGCGTGGCCGCAAGCAGCATGTTCTCCTGGGCCTCGGTGTCGTCCGGGTCCTTGACCGTGCGCGGCAGGTACTTGACCGTGAGCCGCAAGGCCTCGAACGAAAACACGTCCGAGATCGGGTTGGCGCCCTGGTACGCCGGGCGGAGGATCGGGTTGGCCGGCCGCGGCACGCGCTCGAAGTACGGGATCGCGGTGTAGCTCTCGAGCGAGTGGCACAGCACGTCCAGGCCGGACGACGACTTGACCTGGGACGGCATCGACCGCGTGTTGAGCGGGTCGACGATGCCCAGCAGCGGCTTGAGCGCGCGGTGCGCGATACCGGTCTTGGCGCGCTGCGCGACCAGGTCGAAGATGGCCGTGCCGGTGGTCTCGGAGCCTGTGCCGGCAGTCGTCGGCACCGCGATCAGCGGCTTCATGGGCCGGTCGACCGGCCGGCCCTTGCCGATGGGCGCGTTCACAAAGTCGAGCAGGTCCGCGTCCGGGTACGCCTCGAAGAGCATGGCGATCTTGGCCGTGTCCATGACGGAGCCGCCGCCGACCGCGAGATACGCCTCGGGCGCGCGCGCGCGCGTCCACGCGATCGCGTCGCGGATGGCCCCGTCCTTGGGCTCGACGCGCACGTCCGAATAGATGTCGTACTGGATTCCGTGAGCCTCGAGCGCCTCCACGGCGAGCGCCATCGGCGTCAGTCGGAGGACCTGTGGTCAGCGCGCCCCGGCCGCGGCGTACGTTTTTGTCCGTGAAGAGCGCGACGCGCTTGACGCCGAGATTGGCAAAGTCCATGCCGACCTCGCGCGTGACGCCGTTGCCGTAGCGGATGTTGCTGGCGGCCATCTCGAACGCGTACTCCTTCTGGACGGGCGCGCCGGCGGCCAGCCGGCGCGCCTGGAGCAGCGAGCGCGCGTCGCCGCCAGCGCACGCGTGGCACGGGCACGCGCCCGCGTGATTCTGGATCGTCGAGAGCAGGCCGAGGGCCCGCGTGCGGGTGCTGGCCGGGATCTTGATCAGCATCGTGTGCCGGCTGGGCTGGCAGACGCGGGCCCAGGATATCGGTCCCACCGACCCGCGGTGCCCCGCACCGGCGATCGGGCCCGGGCCGCCGACACGGAGCGAGACCCCGCAATTGGATCCGGGTAAGTTCCCCGCGGTGTGCGCCGCACGAGATGTGGCTCGTGCGGCTCAGGGGCTCGTGCGGCTCGTGCGGCTCGTGCGGCCGTCGCCGGACTGTGTCGTGCCTGCCGGATCCGTGGCCGCGCTGTGCAGCCGGCGCCGCTGGCGGTGCTGCGGCTGTGCTGTGGCTGTGCGGCCGAGACTCCCTAGTCCGCCGGTTCTGGCGGCAGGTCTGCGGCGGCCGGCCAGGCCGCCGCGGCTACCGCGTCCAAAATACCGCGGTCCAGCCGGCGGCCGGCTGCCGGCGCATCGCCGGTCACCGGTTGGGCCGACCGCTGTCGCCGATCGGCTGTGCGGCCGCGATCGCGCTTCCTGCCGAACGCCGCAGCAATCAGTGGACCGGCCACGCCGCCAAGTGCCACCGGCCCGGCCGCGCCAGCAACACGCCAGCAGCGCGCCAGCACGTCCGCGCGCGCCGTCAGCACGTACCTGCCAGCCCGGCGAGCGTCGCGCGGCCTCTGCGCGCCGCAATTGGTTCCGACGTGGCTCCGACCACAGCCACGTTTCGTCATTCGTCCGCCGCGATTTGTCGCCCACACCAACCAGCACTGCCCGGCCGCACTACAGCCGGACCACGGCCAGCGGTGTCTGCGGCCGTCTGGGCTATCTGCATTCGCGGGAAACGCGGCGAGACGGAGTGGGTACTACCGGAGAAATGATTCGCGCGAAATCGACCACGCGTTTTTTTTGCTCCCTAGCCACGCCGGCTGATCATACCCGGGCCGCGTACGCCGGCCGACCCGGCCTCCTAATTTGCGCTGCCTTCATTTTGAGCCACGTATGATCGTCAGAACACCGCCGCGCGAATACCAAAGAACAGACGAACACGTCCGAGCGGGCGGATCTGTCACCTCGGCAATCTCACGTGGCAAAAGGTACCACAGATCGTATCGGGTACGTTCGCCAAAGTAGCTTCCACGCGCGTTGTGGCGCCGAACATGCGGCCTGGCAGAGCGTATTTTGGGTGTACGCCCGCCAACAGACGCGCGGCCGCTGGCGGCAGTCTGCCAACAGGGGCGCAGCAGGGTACGGGTCGGGCAGAAACGTCGGCGGGTGGCGGTCCGGGCGGTCCGGGCGGCTAGGCGCGAACGCTCAGGCACCGGGTCGTCGCCAGCGTACGCGGGTCCGATCGGGCTCTTGCGGCCAAACGCCCGAGCGGCACCGCTCGGCCAAGCCGGCGCAGGTCGAGTGGCGCCGAGCGGTGCCGGCCGCTCGCCTCGGTGCGCTTGCACCGGCTATTCGCGCGAACAAGCTAGGCGGGTGAGTGTAGTTCTCGCCACAGACTGGCGCCGATCTGGTACGAAGCCAGTGCCGGCTAACGCGGCTAATGCGGCCCTAGCGTGGCCGCTGCAGCCATTTTAGCCCAGCGAGCTTCTGCTTGTTCGGGGCCCTTACGCGGACCAGCGTCGACCGGCGCCATCATGCGCTTCCACAGAGGCGGCATCGGTCGTGATCGCGCGTGATCCGCCCTACTGTAGGCCGAGCACCCTTGCCGAGGCTGTCGGCGCGCGTCGCTTGCGCGCGCGTGCGCAAGCGCAGCAGGACCGGCTAGGCGGTTGCTCTGGTGCCGGTACGGCCGATACCCTCAGTGGGCCGTGAGCTGTGGCGGCCAGGCTAGCGTAGGCGTGGCCAGTGCCGGCGATGCTGCCCGACGGACTTGGGCGGGCTCGGTGGCGGTCTCGGCGGCCGGCGGCCGGCGCGGCACCGGAAGCACAGCTGAGCAGGCAGCCGACCGCGCTGCGGTGGCTGCGGGGACCCGAGTGGGCTGGCTCAGACGCACGCATGCCGACCCCGCCGGGTCAAGCGATGCGGCCGCTTGGCGTCTGGCATGTCTTGGTCAGAGATAGGCCGTGTCGCCACCGCTTCGCAGCGGGTCGCCGAGACCAGAGACTATCGCGACAACGCACTGCACTACAGGCCGCCGCGCGTGGAGACCGCGGCTCGGCCCGCTGGCGCGGACAGGCGTCTGGTGACTGTTGCCTGCCCGCCGAGCGGAAAGAGCCCGCCGACGGAGCTAGGGGCACGGCTGCTCAGCGTCGGCGTCAGGGCCTAGCGCGGCGGGCGCGCGAGGCCTCGTGTTAACGCGCGCGGGCGCTGCCAGCGGCAGGAGCAGCGTAGGCCGTGTGAGATACTGCATGCGCGCAGGATCTGGCGGCTGGCCCTAGGGCGGCGGTGGGCCGGCAGCGGCCGCAGCCAAGCCTTTGGCGAATGTGCGCCCGCGAGGCCGAGACAACGGCGGGTGCGACCAGCGGGGTACGTGCAGCTGGAGCGCGAGACGAGCCGGGCAAAGTCCAGCTGGGCCGGTGACGAATGGCTGGACGGCATGCAGGCGGCTGCAGAGCGAGTACGAGGTAGAGGGGCGACGCTACTGCGTGAAGGTAGCGCGGGCAACGATGTAGCTGACATACTGGAGACGCTGGGGCGGCTGCGGACAAAAGGTAGGCCGGACAATGCCGGAGCGGGGACGCACGAGCCAGGAGCGAGCCGGGCTGGAGGACGGAGAGCTGTGGCGAGCGCGGCGAGCGGGGGCGAGCCGGTCGTGGGTGAGCCGCGGTGAGCCGCACGAGCCGCACGAGCCGCACGAGCCGCACCCGCCGCACGAGCCGCACGAGCCGCACCCGCCGCACCCGCCGCGTCCGCCGCGATCCGCCACTCGCAGCGCCGCACCGCCACACCCGCCGCCCCCAGCAAGCAGCCCCCCGACCGCAACCCGCCCCCCCGCGTGGCCCGGCTCACTCGCCAGCGAGCACCATGCGGGGCAGGCCATCGCTGCCGGTGCAGTCGCCGATCGCGATGACGTCGCGCGTGGACGCAGCCAATCAGCCACAGTGCGGCGGTGCGCGCTTATCGGGTTGCCATGGCAACGATCACATGCCCAGAGCCAACCAGGCCACCAGCACGCACCGGCCACCCACGACGTCTTCATCGCACACGAGCCCAGCCCTGCCGAGCGCTCCAGCAGACCACAGGTCGCCCGCGCATCATGGGGTTTCTCACCGACCACCCCTACACGGCCATCACCGTGAGCATAAACAACCTGGTCACCGAAGACTTCGCCGAAGATGAGCTCACCGGCCTCGTCGACCTGATCGAGACAATCCGCCTGAGCCCGAGCGGGTACGCCGTCGTCTGGGCGCGCTGACACCAGTCCGACCGAGGCCGCGCGGGCCGTGCGCAAGAAGCTCAAGTACGGCACGATCCACAACCAGCTGCGGGCGCTGACGGTACGTTCGAACAGGCCCAGCGCTGACCCAGATCCTCGACGGCCTCATCGAGAACGGCGGCAAGCGGTTCCAGGGTATGTGGTTGCGCGGGTCCGCTGACGCCAGCGTCCTTCGCCGACGAGCCGCTGCTCGAGCGCATGCGCATTCTGGCCGCCGACCCGACCACTAATGCCGACGTCAAGAAGAAGCTCCAGCGGCTGTTTGTGGCCTGGGCCATCTACAAGGACCGCCAGGGCATGCAGGGCCTGGCCCAGCTCCACCGGCAGCTTCCGCAGCGGGTACGTCGCCCGGCCGCGCCGCTGACCGCAGAAACGCGCGCCCCAGCGCAACCGGTTCGAGGACATGGCCGAGGACATGGACGACGACGACCACGACCGGTCCCACGACCGGTCCCACGACCGCCACGACGACGAGCCGTCGTCGTCGACGCGCCGACGGGCAGTCTCGCGCGAGCCCGAGCGCGCGGCCTCACGCGAGCCCGAGCGCGCGCGACGCGCCTCGTCCCGGCCGTCAAAGTCCAAGAAGATCGACCTCGTCAAGGAGAAGCCGCGGATCCTGCAGACTCTGGCCGAGGCCAACTCGGCCGCCACCAACCTCTCGAACCAGCTCAAGCTCATCAACCGCGAGGAGGAGCTCGCGTCCGACAACGAGAAGGCCACGGAGCTCTTTGACAAGTGCCGGCTGCTGCGCCGGCAGGTGCTCCGGTACATCCAGCAGATCGAGTCCGAGGAGTACATCGGCACGCTGCTGCACGCCAACGACGAGCTCGTGGCCGCCCTCCAGCTCTACGACCGGATGTCGCGCGAGGACTCGGACTCGGACTACGACTCGTCCGAGTCCGAGTCCGAGCCGCGCGCCCGCGGCAGCGCCAGCCGGCGGTCGGTGTCGGCCGCGCCCAGCCGCGGCGCCGCCTGGGCCGGCGGCCTGCGCCGCGTGCCCTCGGACAGCAGCATCTCGGACAGCGCGCCGGCGCGGCCGGCGCGGCCGACGGCGGCGTCGCTGGCCAACCACCGCAAGCCGCCGCCGATCCCGAAGAAGAGCGCGCTGGTGAAGGACTTTGAGGGCAAGCTCAAGCTCGAGCCCCGCGCCGACCCGAACGACCCCTTTGCCGACGCCAACACGATCGACTCGCCCGCGGCCGAGCACGGCCACGTCTCCTGGAAGGAGGTCTAAGTGCTGCGGCGCCACGAATTATGAGACTTATATGCTATCGTACATTACTCTGCCGAGAAGCCCTTGAGCTCGGTCCGTAGCAGCGCCGCCAGCGAGCTGGCCTTGGCCAGCAGCACGCCCGACGGCGTCGTCCTGCTGCCGACAAGCACCAGCAGCGTGGTCTCGGCGATGACGTGGACGAGCACGACGGCCTCGTCGGCCTCGACCGCGATCCACTCGGCGGCCTCGTCCGTCGTCGCGAGCGCGGCCCGGTACGAGCCCCAGACGCCGGCCGCGAACGCGGCGTAGACGCGCGGCTTGGGCAGCAGGTCGCCGCGGGCCGCCGTCGTCGCCAGCGACGCCTGCGACAGCCGCGAGACGGCCGGGGCGAGCGACTCGCCGCTGTCGCCGCCGGCCGAGGCCGTGGACGCCGACAGCAGGTTGCCGCTGGTGGTCGTGAGCAGCGACATGACGATGCGCGGCGTGCCGGTGGCCAGCGGCGAGCTCGAGCCGGCCGTCGAGAGCAGCACCGTGTCGCCCGGCGCGGACGGCGACGACAGCGAGTTGGAGAGGAGCGTTTTGAGCCGGCGCGAGATGAGCATTGTCTGCGGTCAGCACTGGGCTGCGGACGCCGCGGGCCCGCCGGCAGCGGCCGACGAGCGGCGCCTGCCAGCCGCGCCCCGGATGCCGCGGCTGGCGGCCGTCGGCGGCCGCGGGGATGCCGTGCCGGCCGTCACGCCGGAGTTGGCCGATCGGGCCCGGCGCACGTTTCGTCGAAAATACTCACCAATTACGCCCGAGTGGCCGCTCAAGTTCGTGTTCAGACAGCGGGCGAGGTCTCGTGAGCGCACGGGACTGGTACGGGCACTGTCGGCCGTCGGTTGGCCGCTTCTGGCCGATTTCTGTGCCGGCGATGTGGTTGCGCGGGTTGGGAGAACGGCCGAGGTGTTTACAAATGGACGAAGCCGGCGGCCGGCGGGCGAAGGGGAGGGCGGGCACGGGCGCCGGGCGCGAGCGCCTTCGGGCCCACGGCCACGGGCGCCGGACACGGCGGCGGGCGCCGGACTACGCTGGCTGGGGGCGGTGGAACGGATCCGGTATATAGCTAGATACAGCGGCGCCGCACGGCGTGCGGCGCGGTCGCGGCTGGGCTGAGCCGCGCGGCGTGCGGCGAGCGCGGGTCGCACAGGCGCCGCGGCGGGCGCCGCACAGCGTGCGGCTCAGCGCCACCCTGCGCCTTACCACTGCGCCTTGCTCTTGATCGCCTCGTTCTGGATGACCTCGACCCAGTAGTTGTCCTCGTCCAGAATGAACGCCACGTTCTTCATGCGGCCGTCCGTCAGGCGCTTCTTCCAGTTCACGCCCAGGCTCTCGAAGCGCGCGCACGCCGCGTCCAGGTCGTCGACCGAGATGCAGATGTGTCCGAAGCCCTGCGGCTGGTCGTTGCCGTTGTGGTAGCCCTTGAAGTCCGGGTCGGACTCGGTGCCCCAGTTCCAGGTCAGCTCGAGCAGGCCCTCCATGTTGTGGCAGCCCTCGGCCGAGTTCTCGACGTAGTCCTTGCCGGGGTAGCCCAGGAAGTACAGCGTGAACTTGGCGTTGGCGTGCTCGGCCGTGCGGATCAGCGTCATGCCCAGCGTGTCCTTGTAGAACGCCAGCGCCTTGACCGGGTCGCGCACGCGGATCATCGAGTGGTTCATGCGGTACGCCGACGGGTCGGTCACGCCCTCGGTCTTGGCCGCCCGGCTCGAGATGACCTCGACCCAGTAGTTGTCCGGGTCGAGCACGAACGCGATGTCCTTCTGGCGGCCGTCCGACAGCTTCTTCTGGAAGCGCGCGCCCTTGTCGGCGAGCGTGTCGCAGAACAGCTCGACGTTGTCGACCGAGACGCACAGGTGGCCGAAGCCGCGGTGCGGGTCCGTGTTGCCGTTCGACACCGTGTACGACGCATCGTTCTCGGTGCCGTAGTTGTGCGTCAGCTCGAGCACGCCCTCGCGGTCCGTCCACTCGCGCCCGGCGTTGGCCGCGCGCGCGCCGTCGAACGCCAGGAAGTAGAGCGAGAACTGGTTCTCGGGGAAGTCCAGCTGGCGGATGAGCTTCATGCCGAAGCTCGTCTGGTAGAACTCCAGCGACTTCTTCGGGTCCTTCACCCGCAGCCTGCGGTCAGCGCGCCCGCGCGGGCACTCACATGGTGTGGTTGAGCTTGTACGTGGCCGGGTCGGTGCTCATCTTGGCGGTCTGGAGAATGCGGGTCGGGAGCCTGGCGTTAGCCGTCCGTCTGCCGCCGAGCCGCGTGAGAAACATCTGCGCGACGCGTCAGGGCGGGCACCGGCCGGGATACTTACTGTGCGTGCGATTGCGTGCGGGGAGCGGAGCCGGGGCGGGTCTGTTCCGCGGCGGGTCTCCGTGAAGAAGGGTTAGGGCACCGCTATCTGCCTTCGCCGATCGTCTTCCGCGCCGCACCACCTGCACCGCGGCCAGCCGCCATGGCAGACGACATCGATGCGATCCTCGCCAAGGAGGCGTCGCAGCACACCAAGGACATGGAGATCCGCCGGATCCTGCGCTCCTTCAAGCTCGACCCGTACACCATCCTCGAGCTGCTGCCGGGCTGCACCGACAAGGAGATCAAGAACGCCTACCGACGCAAGTCGCTGCTGATCCATCCGGACAAGACCACGAACCCGGACGCGCCGTCGGCGTTCAACATGCTCAAGCGGGCGGCGGCCGAGCTCGAGGACGACAAGAAGCGCGCGTACGTGGACGAGGCCTTTTCGGACGCGCGCCGGGTGCTGATCCGCGAGAAGGGCTGGACGGTCCACAACGAGGAGCTCAAGTCGGACAAGTTCCTGGACGAGTGGCGCGAGAAGACCAAGATCGTACTGGTGGAGAACGAGCTGCGGCGGCGCAAGCAGGCCAAGATCCAGATGGAGGAGGAGGGCCGCGAGCGCCAGCGGCTCGAGCAGGAGATCGAGGACCGCAAGCGCAAGAAGGACGCCGAGCGCGTGTGGGAAGAGGGCCGCGACTCGCGCATCAACAGCTGGCGCGACTTCCGCAACGGGCCGAAGAAGAAGAAGGCCAAGACCAAGGTGTTGGGCTAGGTCCGGGCACTATATACAGATTGCTTGTTGTACATACATGTTCTCTTACATCAATAGTCGTACACGGCTACTAACGGAGGCGCAGCGCGAACAGCGTCACCGGCGACAGCTGCAGGACGAGGACCTGGCAGTCGACCATGGCCCAGCCCGTGCGCGCGACGTCTGCCGTCGCGGCGGGCCCGGCGCGGACGTAGAAGGCGTCGCCGAAGGCCATGTGCGCCGCGTGCTGCTGCTGCTGCACCTCGGCCGCGACCGCCTGCAGCGTCGCCAGCGGCGTGGCGTCGAGCTGCTGCTGCCCGGCGTCGTCCGCGCCGGGCTCGGCCTTGACGTAGCGCTCCTGCCGGTGGGCGCGGACCGCCTGAACGGTCGCGCGCACGAGCGCGCCGAAGCGATCCCGGTCGAGCTCGTAGAGCAGGTCGCCGAAGCGCTGCTGCGGCCGCCCGTAGCCGTCGCGCACACAGAGAAGCTCGGGCCTGTACCCGAGCACGTCGGCCGTGGATCCGCCGCACTGCACAATCGCCAGCGACTCTGTAGTGAATATCGTACACTCGCCGGCCGCTGGCCGCGCGCCGGCATACGAGTACGCGGGGTGCTGGCCGTAGGCCTGGGCGTCGCTCGCCGCGGGCCCCGGCTGGTGCCCTCGGCCGGCCGCCTCGGCCGGCCCGGACCGGCGCTGCGGCAGCGGCGACGACTGCAACGACGACGGCGAGTCGTTGTCGCTCGCCAGCAGCCCCAGCGCGCCCGCCCGCCGCCCGTCCGAGCCCGGCCGCGACGCCTTGCGCGTCAGAGCCGGGGTCGGCGCCGGCGTGCCGCTCGACGTCGACACCCCGGTCACGGCGCCGGACGATGGGAAGCTGAGCTCGTCGCGAAGACGGGGTCGGCCCCGTTTCTTGTGCTGCACGTCTACGCAGCTGTCCTGCTTGCCCAGGTTTATACACCGCTGGCACGGTCGGCTCACTGGCTTGTCAGTACGGTCAGTACAGTCTGGCGCTGCCTCGCTCAGCAACTCAGCAATGGGTATCAAAATGCAACTGCCCGACGAGCGGGAAGGAAGAACGAGGCCCGTGCGAGCGGACAGCCGCGGCAGCGGCACGCTTCAGCGCAACGGAACAAGCCTGTCTGTGCTACAGACGCAGATATCAGCCCATCGGCTTCGGGGTGGGTATTCTGACATGGCCGTCTATCCGCAGGACCAGCTGTCAGGCCAGCGACAGCTCCCGTGAAGTGTGTTGTCGACAGCAGCGTTGGCACTCCTGAGCCACAGGCGAATTTGGCGAAAGAGCTGCCAGGTAATTGTGGCGAAAGAGGAGCGCAGGCGCACCCCGGCACCGTACCGGTGAGGTAAGCGCACTAGGCCACCCTTGGGCTGCAATTCTCGCGTGCGTGCATGCATGCCCTCACACTAGCGTATTCATGCGGCTGTGGCCCCAGCCGGGGGTGGTGCCGTGAGATGCAGCTGAGGTTCCAAGATGGCGGCTTGGCCGCACGTAGATTGCCCTAGGGAACCGACGCACGCGTCCGACGCAGGCGCCGTCAAGGGTGATGACATATCCAGCTGCCAGCCGCTCCTGATGCAGGAGCCATCGGTGGAACCGATCAGCGGTGCAGCCAAGTCGAGGCCACCTGGCTGTTACTGCGCCAAGGAAGCGGTAACGTATGAGACATAGGAGCACAGCACCTGCATATGCCGCAGGCGCAAGCGGAGGCGCCGGTCCCAATCTGTGCACCCTGGAATGCCTCCCGGACGTACCAAGAGGAGCCGTACGATCAGCTCGTGGTGGTCGTGCGAGAGCCACAATGGGCAGCAATTCACCCCCTGCGCGCAGACGCCAGAATAATTGGCCGACACCCGCGAGAGTATGCGGCAATTCACGCCGCCACTGGCGAATGGACGGCGGCCGCACGCGCGCGCGCTGACAGTCACTGCGAAGGCCCTTCGCACGCGCGAGTCGCTCCAGGAGGGAACCGACGTTTTGGAGGCAAGAGAGCGCGGGGGAAGGGTAGCATGGGGGTAATCACTCAGCTACCGTTGATCCGACAACTTGGTCCTGAAATTAAATCATGTCTCGCTTGGGTAATGTGTGAATAAGACAATTCATAAAATAAGGTTCGTAGAGCTTAATATTAACCAGCGCGGTTAGTTATGCATACCTCTTTGGTCCATAGATTTCCAAGACATTAGCGGCAAACGCCGCTATGCCCTAGCGGTCGCAACACTGCATAAGTCACATCTTGTGAGCTGCCACCGAGAGCGGGTCAGCCGTACTGCGTCTATGCGGTCGGCATCAGGTACGTCGCATGCTCACGTACACGCGCAAACAAGGTCTGGCGCTTCCACCAGGAATGCATCCGTTCGGACACTGTGGCTGGCCGTGTACCTGCGCAGTAGGACACGGCCGGCCGCAGCCACCCGCAGTCGGCAGCCAGCGAATGCCGGGTCCGTGTACACGGACATAAGTCGTTCGCACTAGTCGCCGCGCCGACCTACCACGCAGAGGCGGGCGTGGCCTGCGCACGCGCCACGCTGCGCCGCACTTGCGCCGCACTCATAATTCCGCGTCTGGGCGGAGCCGGGCCGGTCACTGCGTAGACGCCAGTAACCACTAGCGCCCCAGGTCCATTTCCGCACAGTAGTCCGGAGCTAAAATGACACTAGTGGTGTGCTTGTGGTATAGAAGCTTATGCATGCACATGTATGCATCATGAACTTAAAGTTGGCGGCATCCCGAAATGGAATCTCCCCTAGTGGTTAGAAGATATATCTGCGAAAGATCACAACCCGGTCCGGAGTTGCGGACGCGAGACCGACATACGCGCGCAACAGTCTTCAAAGAACCGTTGCGGCCACGGGCGATAGAGATTGGATGCAGATACTGCGCGACTGGCGCTAGCATTCCGGATCAATACTTCTGCGGTAGTCTGCGAGCGGTGGCGTCGCGTGGGAAAGCGGGCGGTCGGAGCTGCCCGTCGGTGGAGCGGACGAGCGGGCAGCCGGACGGCAGCCCTGGCCAGCTGTCGGAGAGGTATGCCTGAGGACAGTCGGGGTGGATGCGCGTGCCAGGCCAGACCCGCTATTGCGCGCGACTCGAGCCACCAAAGCAATCCAGCGGCCGGCCAGGTGAGCGACGTGGTCATGCCTGCAGGTGGATGGGGTATTAAAAAGCATACTAGCAGATAGAACGAGAAGAAAGTAGCAGAGAGCAGAGGCAGCGGCACAGAGAGTGGCGCACGGTACTTACCGTTGCAGGCGAGATGTGCCTTCTTGCAATTCGAACACGCCGAGGCAACGTGGGTCTTGGGCCGGCGAGCACCCTGCTGGACGTTATCCTGCGGAATCTCGGGATCCATCGACCGTCGTCCGGGAGGCATCATGAACTCGTATCCCGGCTGTGGTCGACCGTAGTAGTTGTGAGCGCCGGGCGGCCCAGGCAACGACAGCGAGCGGACCGGCGTCGCGCTGACGGGACCATAGTTGGCGTACGCAGTACCCATAGCATGCGCATGGGCCGCACGGATCGGAGGCAGAGCGACACCTGACGGGTCTTGTGGATGCCCCGACCGAACATGGGCTTGTAGACCATAGTTTGTCGAAGAACCGTACGGCGGGTATGCAGCCGGCGCGGCCGCAGCGTAGTAGCGCGCGGCAGGATCTGAGCCGTCGTGACGCGGGTCATGCAAGGGCTGGGGATTGTGAGAGCTGTGGCCGTGGGTGTCGCGAGCGCGGGCGTCGTGGCCATGGACGTCGTAGCTATGAACGGCAGCAGAAAGCGACGGGAGAGCGCCGTAGCGCGGGACTGCCGCCGACTTGGGCGTGCGGTCAGGCCTGCGGTCAGTGTCTGTGTCGAGTGTGCGTGTACCTATCGCCCGAACGGTCGTCTCGGTCGGTGATCGAGCTGATGTTCATTGGGTTGTCGGCGGACGGGCTCTCGCGTGCATGTCGGGATGAAACCGTCGGCGGCCAACCGTCGGTCATTGCCTCCGGACGACGCAAAATGCGAGCCCTGCACACCGAAGGGTGTGCACAGAGGAGCCAAGGAAGGTGCCGCTAAAGGCGCCGGGAAGTCTGGGGAAAAGGGAACGGGTGGAAAAAAAAGAAGAGAGGGAAAAAGACGGTCGGGAAATTATATGTCACGACGTCGCTGCCTCGCCGGCCAGCAGCCAGCGGTGTTGTCGACGCAGAAGATCGGATCCATCCGCACATAGCACGGCCGCCGCGCAACGGTGTTGGTAAGCGCCGTTACCGTCTTGGTAGTTCGGTGCAGGCCGCTCTGTTCGGGGCCAGCACCGGGGAATATACGCAACGCGGGGCCGCAGGGAGCGTGCCCGCACGGCTCCTCCGGGGCCTGCGCATCGGCCTGCTGATGGCGCCGTTCCGGTAGCGACCGGCGGCGCGGTGGCTGCGGCCGTATCCCGGCCGCAGCCGCGTGTGGGCGCCGGGCCGCGGCCGCCGCGCGGGCGACTTTCCCAATCTACACTAGGCCAACGGACTGACGTGATGGCCCGGGCCGCCGATACGCCCAACCAGATAGCGACCGGTCTAGTCGTGCATGGACAGGGCCCACGCCGGCGGCGACAGCGCGGTCGCAGCGGTAAGTGGCAACCGGCCGTGGCGGTCGCGGACGTGGCCGAGTAGCAGTGCGGGACAGCCGGGTCGCACGTACTGCATTAGTGCGCAATATATTAAATGTTGCGAGCGTACCGAACTTTGCCTGCGGCGTGTCTGAGACAGCAGCTGCGCGAGCTCTGTAAGAGGCAAGGTGAGCCAACGCGGTGAACTTGAAATGGCTAGGTCCGCGGCTGGGGTGTCCACCCAAGCGGGTTGTTGGGTCACCATTCCAAGCAGGCCGAAAGTCAAATGTTGCACTAGTCCAGGTCGGTGGGGGGCCAAATGGGGCGTATGTACGTGCGGGAGAGCGTATGAGGACAGCGTCGTATTAAGGTTTAGACGCGCAGGCGGCGCAGCGCAGATAGAGTGTAATGAGAACACCCGACCTGATAGAGTTTAGCAAGTGACCGGATAAGCCAGTGGCCCGGCTAAGGTGCTAGTGCACGCCGTGCGCGGGTCGCGGCCGCTGGCCCCGGCCTGGAGACCGCCGCACGCGGCCGAAGGCGCACGCGGCAGGGGTGGCGCAGCCGCGGCAGTCACGGCCGTACACGCGGATTTACCCTGCGATGCGGCTAGCGCGACGATATGTCTCAAATGACGCGCCTCCGGCTGCCGTTGGCCTAGTGCGCAGCAGCGCAGCAGCGGCCATGTGTGTTACGACAGATTGCTGTGCTGAGAAATTAACACGAACGAACTCAAAGCGCTGCTAGAAAGTGATACTTCAATATATAGCACTTTCTACCACTAACCTTAATTGTATACACTTTCATATAAGCCCATTGGGGGCTGTGCGTCGTGACAGCTTGTGCAGCACAGGGGCAGCGACGCGGCCCACCAGTCGACCGGGCTTGCGGTCGCCAGCCCCTGTGTCACTGACGGCAGCCGGCGCCATTGCGCCAGGCACCGCCAGGACAGCTGCGGCGCGCTGAACGCACTGCGCATGTGTTCTGCGTAAGCGCGGCCACCGAATGGGCGGCGGAACGACTGTGGTGCTACTGCGGCAGCCGTATGCGCGCTGTGGACGGCCGCCAGTCTGGTGCGATGCCAAGCGCGTGTACTGCGGAGACCTGCGTGCGCCTGCGGAAGCCCGCGGTGCGGATGCGGCGTCGACACACCACGGCGCAGTTGCAGCGCAGCCGTCGCGCTTTGGAGCTGCGGTTCCGCCATCAGGCAGGTAGCATACACGGCGCAGTGTCTGGGCTCTAACGTGCGTTTGATCGGGCAGGAAGCCCTACACAGGCCGACAGCGCAACTTAGGGCGGCTTGCCGGACCGACCAGCTGAAACCGGTTTGGCGCAGCGATCGCCCAGCTCGCAGTGACGTGGGCTAGCTTCGGCGTACCTGGGATGGTCGCGTAGTCCCGCGGCAAAGACGGCTGGCGGGCAGACCCGTACAGGTGTGGTCAGGGACTGGCCAGCTGTCGACGGTGACCCTGGTCGACCCAGTGCCAGGTACTCGCGCAGATGTGACCCAGGTCCACCTAGTGTCGGCCCTCGTAAGCCGGTCAGACCTGACCCGCTATCGCGGCGAGTTGCGCGCGCCAGGGAAGGGGTTGTGCGCGGGTCGACGCACGAGTCGACGCACAGATGAAGACGGGTCGATGAGCGGGTCGATGCGCGGGTCGATACGCGGGTCGATACGCGGGTCTATGAGCGGGTCGATGCGCGGGTCGATGCGCGGGTCGATGCGCGGGTCGATGCGCGGGTCGATGCGCGGGTCGATGCGCGGGTCGATGCGCGGGTCGATGCACGGGTCGATGCACGGGTCGATGCGCGGGTCGATGCGTGGGTCGATGCGCGGGTCGATGCGCGGGTCGCGGCTGGTCCGCGTAAGTTGACCCGGGTCGGCGCGAGTCGCCTAGTCGGGTCGGGATGGCTCGACCCGGGTCGTCGTCGTCACCGGGCCATGACCCGCGCCTCTGTCCACGCCTGCACCCGCACTTGCGACTGTCACAGCCGCTCAAGCAGCCCGCGCGGACCTCGCCCGTACCCGGCCAATCCTTCGGCCCCCCTAGAGACCATGTCCACTACCAGCCCGTGCCGGCCATCGGCCACCGACGCCCGCTCTGGACCCGCTGCTCCTTCTTTATCTGTCTGCACGCCCCGACCACGCTTGCGTGGACCTCCGGGCTACGTCTGGCCCGGTTCCGAGACTCGCCGCAGCCCATCTGCCCCCTGTCCGCACACGCAGATCGCGTCGGAAACCGCCTCAGCCTGGTCAAGCACGCCGCAGCTCCTTCGGAGCAACTACAGGCCGCACCAGCGATGCTCTGTTATGCGGCACATGCTCGACCATAGTTCGCTGCGTATCTGGCGGGCGGCGGCGTGCAGCAGGCCCACGATAAAGCATCTGCACGCTATGATCGAGGCCACACCGAAAATAAACGCGTCATTTTCTAGACCACGTGTGCAAGGCCCTCGCCTCGCGCTTCCGCCGCCGCTACCCCAGACCCAGCTGGCTCTGGACGGCACCGCAGGCATCGCACGGACGGCGGCGACGGGTCGCCCATGGCTATATCTCGTCTGCATCGGCCGCGGGACGCTAGTTCCGCGCTAGCTGGCGACCACGCTGGCGATGCAGCCTACGAGCACCTTATTTCAAAACAGGTCGTACTCGGTACTCCACAGGTACCAGTGAACTAGTCCGTGTTGGGCTGCATTGCGCACGCTTCTCCGAACCCCACGACTTCTAGCTCCCTACCGTTAGCTTGTCTCAGATGTGCAGAGGCCCGCATCGGCGCTCGGCGCTCTTGGGCTTCCTGGTCCAGCCCAACGGCCCGCCGGCCCGCTGCGCGGCCGCTACCGCCCAAGCACGCCTGTCGGCCCCCGGCGGCCGTCGCCGCCGCCGGCCCGGGACCGCGCTCGTAGCGACCCCCCGCTAACCGAGCCGGGGAGCTGGCATTAGCCGCGCCCAGCCGGCATCAGCCGGCATCAGCCGCCCTCCGCCGCCGCCGTCTCCTGTCGCGCCCGTCCGGCGCCCGTCCGGCGCCCGTCCGGCGCCCGTCCGGCCAGGCACAGCCAGCTTGCGGCCGGCACTGGCCGCCGACCGCCGGCCGCCGGCCGCGCATACAGCCGCGTGCAGCTTGGCGGGCGGGCGCGAGCTAATCGCGACTAGGCATGCAACCGATCGCCTAGATACCTGTCACCCGATCAGACGCACGTCTCGCAGTCGGCTGTCTGCGTCTGCGGCTACGGCCGGCTTAGCTCCATGCGTACAAGCCTCACAGCCACACTGCCGCCACTCGGCATGCGGCGCATCTCCTCAGCCTGCTCTCGTCCGCGCCTGGCCCGTCGGCTGACCCTGTTGGCAGCCGCGGGCCATGGCTGGGTGTCACGGCGCGATCGATAACGAGTGTATTGCTACTGCACAGCGGCCGGTGAGCCCGGCGCTGGTGCCGTGCGTGGCGCGGTGGCGCAGGCGGCACCCGCTGCAGCCAGCCGCACGAGCCGCACGAGCCGCACGAGCCGCATGCCCGCGGTCACAGCTCACGGCTCACAGCCGGCTGTCGATTAGGCTCAGTGTGCGCACGTCGTCCGGCCAGATCTGTCGTTAGCGCGTCCCCTGCAGAACCTACCGTCGCCAGCACGTCGCCGATCGTGCGCACGTACACGAAGCGAATTTCGCGAAGCACATTTTCCGGCATGTCGGTGCCAACGTCCTTGACGTTGCGGGCCGGCAGGATGACGGTCGTGATGCCGGCCCGGTGCGCCGCCAGCACCTTCTCGCGAATGCCGCCGACCGGCAGCACCTGGCCGCGCAGCGTCATTTCGCCCGTCATGGCCGTGTCGGCCGGCACGGGCCGCTTGCTGAGCAGCGACACGAGCGCGACGGTCATGGCCACGCCGGCAGACGGGCCGTCCTTGGGCACGGCGCCGGCCGGTGCGTGGACGTGGATGTCGGACTTGTCGACGACGTTGTCGTCCGCGGACGCCGTCAGACCGAGCTCGAAGCTGTGGGCGCGGACCCACGTCAGCGCCAGCTGGGCCGACTCCTTGATGACGTCGCCGAGGTTGCCCGTGAGCTGGATGGCGCCGCGGCCGGGCGTGCGCGTGGCCTCGAGGAAGAGGATGCCGCCGTTGCCGGAGCCCATGTAGGCCAGGCCGGTGACGACGCCGGGGCGGTTCTCGCGCTCGGCGAGCTCGTCCTCGAACTTCTCGACGCCCAGGTACCGCTCGAGGTCGGCCGCGCGCACGTGCGGGTCGTACGGCGCGCCGCCGTCGACGCTCTCGGCGTACTCGACGGCCTTGCCGCGGCAGACGGACGCGATCTCGCGCTCGAGGCTGCGCACGCCGGCCTCGCGCGTGTACGCGGTGGCCACGCGCAGGAGGGCGTCCTCGGGGACCTCGACCTGGCCGGGCTCGAGCCCGTTGGCGCGCGTCTGCTTGGGCACGAGGTACTGGCGCGCGATGTGCATCTTCTCGAGGTAGGTGTAGCCCGCGAGCTCGATGGTTTCCATGCGGTCGAGCAGCGGCGCGGGGATTGTGTCGAGCGAGTTGGCCGTGGCAATGAACAGCGTCTTGGAGAGGTCGATGGGCACGTTGACGTAGTGGTCTGTGAACGTGTGGTTCTGCTCGGGGTCGAGGACCTCGAGCATGGCCGCGGACGGGTCGCCGTGGAAGCTGTTCTCGCCCAGCTTGTCGATCTCGTCGAGCAGGAACACCGGGTCGTTGCGGCCGACCTTACGCAGGCCCTGCACGATCACGCCGGGCATGGCGCCCACGTACGTCCGGCGGTGGCCGCGGATCTCGGCCTCGTCGCGGACGCCGCCGAGCGAGATGCGGTGGAACTCGCGGCCCAGCGCGGCGGCCACGCTGCGCGCGAGGCTGGTCTTGCCGACGCCCGGCGGGCCGACCAGCAGGATGATCGGCGCGCGCTCGACCGCGGGCGCGCCGGCGGCGCGCGCGCGCGTGGCGGCCAGCGACTTGAGCCGCACGACCGCCAGGTACTCGAGCAGCCGCCGCTTGACCTTCTCGAGCCCGTAGTGGTCCTCGTCGAGCTGGCGCCGCGCCTGCCGCACGACCGCCGCCGGCACCTCGGCGTCCGCGCCGGTCCGGCCGAACGACGCGCCCGTCCACGGGATCTCCGCCAGCGTCTCGAGGTAGGTCCGGCAGACCTGGTACTCGGCCTGCGTCGGGTGCATGCGCTTGAGCCGCTTGAGCTCGCGCTGCGCGATCTTGTCGGCTGCGGTCAGCGCGCCCGCGCGCGCACTCACCCTCCGGCGTCAGCGCGGCCGCCTCCAGCCGCTTGACGAGCTCGCCCACGTCGTCGCCGTCGTCGTCGCCGTCCTTCTCGCCCAGCTCGTCGCGGATGGCCTTCATCTGCTGGCGCAGCATGAAGTCGCGCTGCTTCTTGGTCACGTTCGAGTCCACCGTCGTGTTGATCTTCTGCGTGAGCTTGAGCAGCGCCAGCCGCCGGCCGAGGGCGTCGTTGGCGGCCTCCAGCCGGCGGCCGACCGTGTCCGCCGCCAGCACGACCAGCTTGTCGGCCACCGGCACGTCCAGCGTGAACACGAGCAGGTCCGGCAGGTGCGCGGCGTCGTCGCCCGACGCCTGCGTGATGAACGCGTCCAGCTTGCTGTGCAGCTGCGGCGACAGCCCGGACGTTTTGCGCATCAGCACGAGCAGCTCACGCGACACGCGCTTGAGCGCCGCCAGCTGCGTGTACACGCCGACGTCGGCCAGGTCGACGGGCCCGTCCAGCTCGTGCTTGGCCTCGGCGACCATGTACGGCTGCGCCTGCACCAGCGCCTGGATGCGGAACCGCGAGACGCCCTCGACGACGATCTGCACGACGCCCTCGAGCGACTTTTCGGCCCGCAGGATCTTGGCGACCGTGCCGAACGGCTGCGGTCAGCGGGCCCGGGCGCCACTTACGTGCACGGAGCTGGCCGCGGCGGGCACGACCGCGCCGGCGGCGTCGGCCGGGCTGGGCTCGGCCGCGCCCGCGTCCGCGTCGTCCTTCGGCGGCCTGGCGGTCACGCACCCGATCGCCACGCGCGGCGAGCGCTCGACCGCCTGCCCGCCCATGGTCGTGTCCTCGGCGTACCTGTCGCGCAGCAGCGCCATGTTGTCTGTCCGCAGCACCGTCAGCCGGAGAATGATGCCCGGGAAGAGCACGGTCGACGGCGGGAGGACGAACAGGGGCAGTTCCTTGGGCTTGAAGATCGTCATGGTGCCTGCACGGTGCGTCTGCGGTGAGCGATGCGCGGCGCGTGCGGGAGACCGTCTACGCACCTGTAGGGGCCCTGCTTCGGCGGTGGCCCGTTTGTAGCCGTTGTTCTGTCTGGGTCTCGGCGTGGCCGCTGCGGCGGTTGGGAGGAAGCATGTGACCGGAGCGGGGAGACGCCGGGGGCGGGTTGCCAGAATGTCACGCGGGACGGGCGGGCGCGGCGCGGGTGACACCGCGGCGAATTTGCCGCCCGCCCGCGCCGCACGGCGTGCGGCGACTTTTTCGCGCCGCCGCCGTCGCTGCACCAGACCACCATGGCCAGGGACCGGGCCGTCAACCCGGCGCAGGCGCAGCGTAAGCCACCCGCCGAGCCCGCTGACCGCAGACAAGAAGGACAAGACCAAGCAGATCGAGAAGGCCAAGGCCCAGAAGCAGGCGCAGCTCCAGGAGAAGCTGCTCAAGCGCAACCCGCTCCGCGTCGAGCGCGAGATCACCCAGCTCGAGGCGCTCGAGAAGCAGAAGAAGCTCCCTGCCGATGGCCGCAAGACGCTGGAGGAGCTGCGCAAGCAGCTGCGGATGATCCGCAAGGCGCACGAGCGCGCGGGCAAGCCCATGCCGGTGCGCAAGGCCAACGACGGCACCTTTGGCTCGTCGTTCATGGAGGAGGAGGACCGCCACGTCAACGGCGACGGCACGTTTGTGTTCAAGGGCCGCGAGCGCCGCAGCATCTACTACGACCAGCTGTTCAACCCGACAGGGCTGCCGCCGGACGGATACCCGCACCAGGAGTGGTCTGACGGCGAGCACGAGAAGGAGGCGATCGACGACGACTACGTGAGCGACGGCGAGGACGCGGCGGACGTGCCGCTGCCGCCGGGCACGGCGCGGCGGTACGTGCCCAAGGCCGTGGAGACCAAGAGCACGTACGAGGCGGCGCCGGCCGTGCGCGACCTGACCAAGGAGAGCACGATCGGGCTGGTGCCGGCGGCGGTGCGGGCGCGCATGCAGCGCGAGGCGGAGCTGGGGCCGCGGCCGGTGGCGGCGGCGGCGCCGGCCGAGCCTGCGGTGGTCGCGCCGGTCGCGACTGTGGCCGCGATGGAGCACGAGCTGGCCGAGGAGGAGGAGGCGTACGCGCGCGCGCAGAAGCGCAAGGCGGAGGAGCAGCTGCAGCGCGAGCGGCCGCTGCCGCAGGGCTCGGACGACGACGACGACGACGACGACGACTTTGGGTTTGGCATGGGATCCGTCAACATTGCGCCCGAATAGTGTACATAGCAATCACCTCTGGCCAGCGGCCACAAACACCGGGAACCGCAGCACGACCTTGGCCGGGTCCGCCGACGGCAGGCTGACGGCCGAGACGTCGACGCCGGCCGGCACCAGCCGCGCCGGCAGCTCGCGGTCGATCGACAGCGCCTGTGTGACCGAGCACGCCGTCAGGCCGGCGCTCTCGAGCGCCGCCAGCGCGTCCTCGCGCCGGATGCCGCCGACGTGGCTCACCGTGTCGAGCGCACGCATGTACTCCGAGTCGGCGAGGTCTTCGGGCAGCGCGCGGGCCGCACGGGCCGCCTTGGCCGCCGTGAAGACCTCGAACAGCTCGGCCTTCCACAGCAGATCGACCACCAGCAGCCACCCGCCCGGCCGCAGACACGCGGCCAGCGTCGCCGTCGCCGCCGCGATGTCCGGCAGGTGGTGGTACGCCATGGACACGACGACGACATCGAACTGCGCCCGCAGCGGCACCGGCGCCGCGTCCACGCCGTGCTGGAGCAGGTCGAACGCGTAAGCCGACATCTCGTCCTCAGGAATGCCCTGGTTGCGTGCCTTGCCGTTGAACACGTCGACCATGCGGGCCGAGATGTCAATGCCCACGATCCGCTGCACGTACTGCGCGAGCTTCTGCGACATCAGGCCCGTGCCGCACGCAAACTCGAGCAAGCTGGTGGTCTCGTCGTCCCATTCGACGCCGGGCACGGCCAGCAGCGCGTGCAGGATCTTGTGCTGGATCTGCCCGCCGCCATGGGTGCTGTCGTACGAGTCGGCGACGGTGTCGAAGTGCGCCCGGTTGGCGTCGGCGTGATCAGCCATGGCGGTCGTGGGGGACGGGACGGCTTTTAAGCGGTCGGGGCCGCAGCGGTTATGACGTGGTGCGCCGCACGCCGTGCGGCGCCGAGCTGCGCCACCACAGCCCCGGGCGCAGGCAGCCGGGCCGCCGGCGGCGACTCGGCCGCGCTGGCCGCCTGCCAGCGTACGGCGGGAGGCACATGCGGCATATAGCCGCCGGCATATAGCCGCCGTCATATGGCCGCCGTCATATGGCCGCCGGCATATAGCCGCCGGCACAAACCGCAGCTGGCCAGCCCTGCTCCAGCCAGGTAGCCGCAGCGCGTCCCGCAGCGCACACGCTCGCACAGCCGCAGCCCTCCAGCCCACGCGCCGCCGCGCCATATAGCCGCCGCGTCGCGCAGCCGCACCCCGTGCGGCTCATTCGCAGTCACGCGTATTTACATCTATCATACAGTGTCCTACCGCGTGCGCAGCACCGGCTTGGCCGGGTCCCACGGGCCCTGGATCTCGTTCTTGTACCGCTGCATCACAATCAGCCACCCCGGGCCCACAAAGGCCACCGTGACCACAACGAGCGCCCACAGCGCGCCGCCCCAGCGCCCCGTAATGTGCACCGTGGCGTACTCGGTCAGGCCCACCAGCGCCGCGGTCAGCGCCAGGTGCCCCTCGTACGAGTAGCCGTGCAGCCAGTGCAGAAAGACCGGGAACAGCCCAAACAGCTCGATCGAGAACAGCAGGAACGAGAACACGCCCATGGTCGTCGGCAGCCGCGACGCCAGCACAATCGCCGCCGACAGCGCCAGGTTGGTCGACAGCGTCGGCGGGAACAGCCGGTTGCGGCGCGACGAGTAGTCGTGGAAGTAGACGTTGGCCAGCAGCAGCCAGAACGAGACCGCCCAGATCGAGTCCGACGCGGTCGACTGCGTGAGCGACTTGAGCACCGGCGACAGCCCCAGCAGCGTCGACACGATGATGAACGCCGACTTGAACGTCTGGGTCTTGCTGTTGGCCGGGATGCCCTTGCACGAGTCGATCGTCAGGAACCCGGCCAGCGTCAGCCCGGAGCCGCCGGCGGCCACGCCGAGCGGCTCGGACCCGCGCGCGTAGATCTCGATAAAGACCGAGATAAAGAGCGCCACGGTGGCCATGTGCGCGATGATCACGGCCGAGTCCGACGCCAGCGTCCAGAACGAGTACTGCTGGACGTGCAGGTTGCGCTTGAGCTGCGACAGGAACGACGCATCCACGTAGTTGTCCGGGTACGGCTGCTTGACCCACAGAAGCTTGCGCCAGGGCGGCGGAGCCATCTCGAGAGCGGCGGCGTTCAATTGCGCCGCGGCGCCGTGGATGAAGCCTGCGCCTGACGCCGGGTATGCCACACGCGCCTGCTTCTGGCGGCTGAACGGCTGCGGCGATGCGGTCGGGCCGGTGTCGGTTCGTGATGCTGGGAGAAGTGGGAGGCTGTGGTTAAGTGGGCCAAGCCGTCACACCCAACTTTGGACGCGATGGGCAAACGCGGGCCCCAGCGACCGGGCGTGGCCGGCCAGCGGCCGCGCGTACAAGCGCCGCGCCGGCCATCACCCGGCGGGGGCCTTCTCGGCCGCGCCCGGCCACGTGCGCGCGTGCTACGTGTGTTTCCTCAACAGACCCTCGTATTATGTCCATTATATACAAACTCCTATGCAATTTCCTAGATGCTAAGCGTGCTCTCGGCCGCGTCGTCGTCGGGCACGGTCTCGAGCGTGACGTGCCGAGACTGGCTGCGCGTGCGCGCCGGCTCGGCCGACACAGGGACGTGGATCGTGCGGGCGACCCGTTCTTCGTTCTTTTCCTCCTCGTCCAGGAACTCGTAGGCCTCGTCGGACGCGTCGGCGGTCTCGACGGTGACCGGGTGGGGCGCGTTGCCTGCGCCGGGCGTCTCGACCATGTAGAAGTCGCCGTCGTCGATCACGCGTTCGGGTTCCGAGCTCGGCTCGGTCTTGAGGGCCGGCTCGGCCGGCTCGATCGGCTCGGCCGGCTCGGCCGGCGTGCGGTCCGCCATCTGCTCGTCGTCCGACGACGGCTCGCTGAACACCTCGGGCGTCAGCAGGCGGTCGATCTGCTCGGCCGCGTCCACGGCCATGGTGGTGGTGTCGTGCTTGAGCAGTTTCAGCTGGTGGCGGACGTCCGCGTCCGCGTCGGCGCCGTCGCTCTCGAGCCGGATGCCGTCGAGGTCAGAGTACAGCGACTCGAGCTCGAACGAGATGCGCTTGAGCTGCTTCGGATCCAGCTCGACGCCGGCCCGCGCCTGCTCCACAAAGCTCGCGACCCGGCCAGCCTCGTGCTTGACCTTGTCGCGCACCACGTTGATCTGCTGGCGGACGGCGTCCAGCGGCTGCACGGCCGGCTTGGGCGGCGTCGCCGGCCCGGCCCGCTCCGGCGCCGGAGTCTGCGGCGCCGGCGACGAGCTCCGCGACCGCTGGCGGCCAAATATCAGCTCCAGCAGGTTGTTCAGGTCCGGCTGCTCCGGCTCGGGCGACGCCGGCTGCGCGCCCATCACGGCCGACAGAAAGTCCCGCTGGAACGCGGCGTGCGCCGGGTCCGCCTCCGGCTCGGCCGGCGCCTCGGCGAGCGCCCGCGCCCGCGCCTGCTCGGCCGCGGCCTTGCGCGCCTGCTCGGCCTCGGTCTCGCGCCGCGCCACCTCCTCGGCCTTGCGCGCCGCGCGCTCCGCGTCGCGCTCGCGCTGCTCGTGCACCTGCAGCTGGTGCTGCAGCAGCTGCCGGCGCTCGATCTCGCGCATCTGCTGCAGCCGCTCGTATTCGTCCCGGCCGTCCGACTCGGGCTCGACCAGGCCGAGCGCCCGCAGCAGCGCACGCGCGCGCTCCGCCTGGTCCGCGTGCGCGCGCTCGTACGCCAGCTGGCGCAGCTCCGCCCGGCGCTGCGTCAGCTCCTGGTGCCGCTGGCGGTACATCTGCGCCAGCCGCTGGCGCCGGATCTGGTCGCGCAGCTGCTCGGCCTCTTCCTCCTGGCCGACACGCACGACCAGGTCCTGCTCCTTGGCGATCATGTACATGAGCTGTTCGCGCTTGGTCGCCAGCTGCTGCTGCTGGCGCGCAAGCTGCTGCTGCTGGGCCGCCAGCTGCTTCTGCTGGTGCTCGACCTCAGACAGCTGCGAGATAAAGTGAGAGAGATGTTGCCGGTGCCGCGTCATGGTCGACTGCGTGCTGCCGGGGATGTAGAGAAGCGTGTCCATTGTGTAGTAAAGCGCTGGAGAGATGCTGGTCCTCGACCGCGCGCTCTCTATTTAAGATCGAGCGTGCAGCCAGCAATCGTCTGATCTCCGATCCTCGGTTCCGGTCAGGTTCCCAGTTTGGTGTAGTTTGGGACTTTTTTAGGATGTTCCATAGCAGGTCCCGTGTACCAAGCGCCCATTTACTTTAGGCGTTGTGACTAAGCCGCACGAGCCGCGAATCCTGGGACATACTGGAATCGTCTCGAACATGCGTCACGCTTACCTAACATTCTGGAACGCCCGAGCGCGTTCCTGGAACGACCTGTCCGGATCCCGTAGCCGCACGTCGCACGGCCCTGCGACTCGTGACGCGGGCGTACGCCCGCAGGCCGCCGCGCGAGTCGCGTCGGGCTAGCCGCAAGCCTCGGGGTTCGATGGCCGGTCTGCAGACGGCTACCTTGGGGACGTCTATAGCGTAGGCGCGCCGCACACTGTGCATAAAGCCGCACGTCATATAGCCGCACAGAGGTACGAGCCTCCGGCGGCGACTCCGTCGAGGGTAGCTGCCCTTCGGGCAGGTCGTCGCAGCAAGCTTGCAAGGCGGGCATATAGCCGCACATACAGCCGCACGAGCCTCCGGCGGCGACTCCGTCGAGGGTGGCTGCCCTGCGGGCAGGGCGGCCGCCCGCAGGGCGCACCCTCGACGGACTCGCCGCAGGAGGCTCGTAAACCGCAGAGCGTCGGCGCACACAAAGCACACATATAGCCGCACATATAGCCGCACATACAGCCGCACATACAGCCGCACGAGCCTCCGGCGGCGACTCCGTCGAGGGTGGCTGCCCTTCGGGCAGAGCGGCCGCCCGCAGGGCGCACCCTCGACGGAGTCGCCGTCGGAGGCTCGCAAACCGCAGCGCCGCAAACAGTAGAGCGTAGGCGCACATATAACCGCGCATATAGCCGCACATACGACCGCACGAGCCGCCGGCGGCGACTCCGTCGAGGGTGCGCCCTGCGGGCGGCCTCCCTGCCCAGAGGGCAGCCACCCTCGACGGAGTCGCCGCCGGAGGCTCGCAAGCCGCATGCGCATGTAGCCGCAACCGGGCGCCACAGCGCACCGCCGCAATACGTGAGCCGCGTGGGCATTCTATTCTATGTACATCAGCGAAACCAGTCCCACAGCGACTGCTGTCGGCGGCGGCGCTTCTCCTCGGCGATCCGGTACAGCATCCAGCCGTAGGCTATACCGAACAGCGAGCCCGCAGTGTGGCCGGCGTAGTCGATGCGTCCCCATTGGAAGTACATGCCGGCGGCATTGTAGCCCACAAAGAGCAGAAACACCGGCCACGCGGTCAGCGGCAGCGGGATGAAGAACAGGCCGACCTTGGCCTTGGGGAAGAGGTAGCAGAACGTGCCCAGCGCGCCGTACACGGCGCCGCTGGCGCCGAGACTGGGCGGGACGACCAGGCCCATGCGGCGCGAGAACACGGCAAAGGCGATCGAGCCGAACGACGAGGCCGTGGCCGCGTTCAGGTAGAGGTGCAGAAACGTCGACGTGCCCAGCACGTTGGCCAGCGGCATGGCGAACTGGTAGAGCACAAACATGTTGAAGGCAAAGTGGAAGACGTCCTGGTGACTGAACGCGGAGCCGATCATGGACCACAGGTTGACCGTGCGCGCGTCGCGCGACAGCACGGCGTACTTGTTGAGCTGGGGCCACAGCCGCGGGTTCTTCCAGGCCAGGAACACGGCGGCGTTGATGCCGATGAGGCCAAAGACGACGTAGGCCGGCCGGCGCTCGAGCGCGGCAAACGGCTCGGTCGCGAGCACGGCCGGCAGCGCCACCGACGTCGCCAGGCCGACGCCGGCCAGGAACAGCAGCGGCCGGCGCATCTCGCGCATGAACTCGATCGCGCGGCGGATCCACGAGTCGCGCGGGCCGCCGGGGCGGAAGCCAAAGTCGCGGTGCGTGGCATAGGCGCGCATCTGGGCGAGCAGCGGCCGGGCCGGGGCCGGGCGCGGCCAGGCCGGGCGCGGCCGGGCCGCGGGCTTGACCGCCCTGGCGACAGCCCCGGGCCACGCCGGCCGCGCGCACGCGGCCATCCGTCTCTCGAGCAGGCAGAGCATTTTGCGGTCGGGCCGGGCGGGCGCGCGGGAAGGGCGCGGGTTACCCGGCCCGGTAACGTCACCCGTTACCGGCAGCCCTAGCCCAACCCCAACCCACGCACATGCCTATCTTGTTCGTCATCCGCAGCCCTAGCCCCGGATCGCGGCCGCCGCCGCGCTTGTCTCGACCTCCTCCCGCGATAAAACAGTACCCACAGCAGGCGGCAAGGCATCCACGATGGCCAACAACTCCGCATACGACCCTCTCTTGCACGACGGCCAGCCCGCGCGCGCGTCGATGGACACGTCCGCGACCGCGACGACCAACGGGTCCACGGTCGACATCGAGGCCGCGGCCGGCGCTGAGACCGCGGCCGGCGCTGAAGCCGCCGCGGCCAACCTGGCGGCCCAGGACACGCCCGCGACGGTCAAGTACCGCCGGCGCCGCTCGGGCAACACCGAGCCGGCGCTCAAGAAGCTGATCATCCTGCTGATTGTGCCGGCGGTGATTCTGCTGCTCATCTTCTTCTTCATCTCGTCCGTGTCCAAGAGCCCTTCGCGGGACGCGTCGCCGGTGGCGGCGCCGACCGGCATCTCGTTTGCGTCCGGCTTCAACATGAAGCAGTCGTGGGGCTCGCTGTCGCCGTACTACGAGACGGGCGCGCAGTGGAAGGGCATTGCCGAGAACGCCGGCAAGGGCTACTTCGGGCTGCCGCACGACCAGTGCCGGTTCGAGCAGGTGCACATCCTGCACCGGCACGCCGAGCGGTACCCGACGGGCGGCGCGGTCGGCAAGCTGCAGCGGTTCATCCACAAGATCCGCAACATGACGCAGCCGGCGGCGGACGAGCTCAAGTGGCTGACCCAGTGGAACTTCACGCTGGGCGAGGAGCTGCTGGTGGCCAACGGCGTGGCCACCGAGTTCGCGTCGGGCTCGCAGTTCTGGTCGACGCACGGCCGGCTGCTGTACAACGCGACCGCCAAGGGCGAGATGTTCTACCACCCGTCGCTGAACGTGTGGCCGGACGGCTCGCCGCGGCCGAAGCCGGTCCTGCGCACGACGGACCAGTCGCGCATCCAGACGTCGGCCAAGGCCTGGGCCGCCGGCTTCTTCGGCGTGTACTCGGGCGAGGACGACGCGCCCGCGGACGACGCCGAGCTCTACAAGATGGTCTACATGGAGGAGGCGCCGCTGGTCAACAACACGCTGGCGTCGTACTACTCGTGCCCGAACTCGAACTCGAAGGCGTTCACCACCGGCTCCAAGATCTACCGCGAGTGGGTCAACATCTTCCTGGTCGACGCCGCCAACCGGCTCAACAAGCTGCTGCCCACGGCCGAGCTCACGCCGATGGACGTGTACTCGATGATGGCGCTCTGCGCGTACGAGACCGCCGGCTACGGCTACTCGCGCTTCTGCGAGCTCTTCACCGAGCGCGAGTGGTACGGCTACGAGTACCGCGACGCGCTCGAGTTCTGGGGCGACTCGTCGCTGGGCTCGGCCGTCGGCGTTGCCCAGGGCGCGGGCTACGTCAAGGAGGTCCTCGCCCGCCTCGAGCACCGCCAGCTGACCGAGGCCTACGCGGCCATCAACACGACCATCACGTCCAGCCCGGAGGACTTCCCCATGGACCAGCCGTTCTACCTGGACATGTCCCACGACTCGATCATCATCGCCGTCCTGACCGCGCTCGGCCTGCCCATGGGCCAGCTGCCGTCCGACCACATGCTCCAGCCGCGCTTCTTCGTGACGTCGCGGCTGGTGCCGTTCGGCTCGCGTCTCTACACCGAGCTCATCTCGTGCCCCGAGTTCGCCGAGACCCAGGTCCGGCTCAAGCTCAACAACCGGGTGCTGCCGCTGTCCGGCATCGGCGAATGCCCGGCCTCGCCCGACGGCTTCTGCCCGCTGTCGACGTTCATCGCCGGCCTCCAGAAGGCCACGGACGCGCTCGACTACGACAACGTCTGCTTCGGCGTGCCCGTCGGCTGGGAGGACGCCGTGCCGTTCGTGCCCGACGACGACTAGTCGCTTTCTTTCATTGATTTCATTTGTATGCTGCGTCCACGGCCGCCGGCCGGGGGGCGCCCGGCCGCGACCGCAAAAGGCGCCGCCGGCCGGGGACGAGGGGACTTAGACACTTTAGTTATACAATTTTTAAAAGCAGCCGTAAAGTGTCCGCCTACAGCTTCAGGCAGATGTAGGGCACCTCGACGTCCTCGTCGTCCAGGTCGTCCGCGCAGATCTCGAAGATCAGGCTCTTGGCGTGCTCGGGCACGGGCACCTTGGACACGCTCTCGATGAGCTTGGTGAGCGGCATCGAGTAGCGCTCGGCCAGGCGCTTCGGCGGGTAGAAGCTCGCGTAGAGCAGGCTGACGCCGTGCGAGAGCATGGTGATGGTCAGGCCCTCCTTCTCCTTGAAGGTATCCAAAAGTTCCTTGAGCGTGATGTCGCGCGCGAGCTCGAACCGGTCCCAGATCTTGTCGACCTCCTTGTTGTTGTACTTCATCTTGGGCGACGCGATCGGCTCCGAGAAGCCGATGAAGGGCGTGGCCAGGTTGAGGAAGCCGTTCTTGTAGTCCTCGAGCCGGCTCTTGCCGTCCGTGACCTTGTAGAGCTCGAGGTTGACGAGGCCAGCCACGAGCGCGGTCGTCGTCGCGATCGCGGGGATGATCCGCCCGGCGATGAACTTGGTCTTGAGCCGGTCCGCGGGCTCGATCGCGTAGTTGGTCGCGCGCAGGTTCGACGTCGCCGTGATGAAGTCGATGTGGTGGTTCGTGTCGTCGTCCTTCTCGAACTCGGCCGGGACCATGCGGTAGCCGGCCAGCGACGACGGCGGCGGCAGGCTCTCGGCGAGCTTCTTGAGGTCGTCGTCCTCGAACATCGAGCCGGACCCGCCCTCGGCGTTGTTCTCGTCCTCGGTCACCTGGATCTTGACGCCCGACCGGGGCGAGAACTCGGGCAGGATCATGTTGTCCACGATCTTCTTGTACGTGGCCACGTCCGTGTCCTCGCCCTTGAGCCCGAAGTTGAACGCGTGCAGGTTGGCCGCCGCGACGATGAACGCCATGTGCGTCTCGTTGTTGGAGTCGAACACGATCGGCGTCGGCGCGCGCTTGGGGCCGAACCAGAACGGCGTGCCCGTCGACGTCACGGCGTCCTTGGGGAAGTTGTACAGCAGCTGCACGATGTCGTTGTGGAACTTCTTCTCGAACTCCTGCCGCGCCCAGATGATGCACTCCTCGAACGTCAGCGGCTTGGCTGTCACCAGGCACGCCTGGATGTTCTCCAGGATCGCCTTCTGGTCGCCCGACTGCTTCAGCGTGCTCTCCACGAAGTTCGGCTGCGACAGGTACAGGTTCACGTTCTCGGCCGAGAGCGCAAAGAACTCCTGGAACAGGTTCTTGGCCCACGCGATCGTGTGCTCGATCTGGTTCGGGAACGACCGCAGCGTGCACAGCGGGATGCTCTTCTCGGGCGGGTCCCGCGACGACGAGTACGACTCGGTCAGGTTCGGGTACACGACCTGGGTGTTGCCCTTGGTGCCGAGCGTGCCGCTCTCGAGCAGCGGCTTCTTGTAGAACACGCACCGCCGGTCGACGTACGTGCGCGCGTCGACGTTGTCGAGCGCGTTGGTGACCGCGTCGATCTCGCTCCAAAACTTGTCGTCGAAGATGTTCTCCGAGTCCTGCCCGACCTTGTCCTGCTTCGAGTCGATGTGGCCCTCGAGGTCGGGGTTCATCTTGATGACCGCGCGCGCGGCCGCGATCGACTTCTGCTTGCCCACGTCCGCGGGCCGGAACAGGAACTGCCGGTTCAGGTTCGACTTCTCGATCGAGTCGTTGTCCGTCACCGTGATCTTGCCGCCGGGGCCGCTGCCGAGGCCCATCATGGCCCAGTTCTTGAGCATCTCGCAGCCGATGGCGCCCGAGCCGACGAGGAACTGCCGCTGGTTGCGGATCTTGTCGTGCAGCGTCTTGCCGATGACCGCGATCTGGTTGTCGTAGCGCGAGCCGACGGGCGCGGTCTCGGCCTCGGTGAGCTCCTCGGCCGGCAGCGACTCGAGCGAGTCGAAGTAGAAGTACTGCTGGATCGGGCAGAACTTGCCCGAGACGCCCTTGAGGACCTCCTGGGCGATCATGCCGCCAAAGACGGCCGTCATGGACGGCATGTCGCCGCGCGCCTGGTACGCCAGCTGCTTGATGAGCTTCTCGTCGAGCTCGGCGCCGTCCAGGACGCCGGGGGCCTGCGCGGCGACCGTGCGCGCCAGGTGCACGAGCTCGGCCGCGTCGGCCTCGTTGCGCGGCTTGGGCAGCTGGCCCTCGTGCTTGTTGGCGAAGCCGTGCAGCGCCTGGAAGCTGATGTGCAGCTGCGGCGGCCGGTCCATCTTGGCAAAGTCCGAGATCATGAAGGCCGGCTTCTGCAGCTGCGTCTGCAGCGGCTCGAACGTGAACGTCTTGGGCATCTTGACCTCCATGAACATGCCGCCCTTGGTGTACGAGCCCGGCAGGTCGGCCACGCTGCCGATGTTGAACGAGTACGGGCTCTTGACCGACACGCGGCGCGGCTCGGCGTTGTTCAGGCTGTCGAGGCCCTCGATCTCGGTGAACTTGACGTAGTCGCCGTCCTCGAGCCCGTGGCGCGTGTCCTCCAGCACCGTCACATTGCCCTCCTCGTCAATGTTGGTGATGATGCCGTGCACCGGCTCCTCGCCCTTGACGTCGAGCACGTCGAACTTGTCGCCAAAGTCGGTGAACGACATGCCGAAGAAGCCGCGCACGTCGGCCGCGATGAAGCCGATGCCGCTGCCGTGCGTGATGTTGTTGACCTTGACCTGGTCCTCGAGGCTGACCTCGGTCGCGACCACCAGCTGGTACGACGCGATCTGCGCCGGCGACAGCTCGCCCGCCAGCGCCGACACCTTCACGTACTGGTTCAGCTCCGCCAGCCGCGGCGCCGTCACCTCCGCCCGGTTCTTGCCGATGTCGGCCTCGGTCAGGAAGAACTGCGATGACAGGTCCTCGAGCGCGACCGCCTGCGGGTCCCACAGCGTTATGCTCTTGACGCCCGCCAGCGCCACGTTCTTGGCGATCTCCACGCCCAGGCCCTTGAGGCCCATGATGAGGATGTTGGACGCGTTCATTCGCTTCATGGCCTCCGCGCCGAGCACGTACCTGGCGTCAGCCCGCCCGCGCACCCACTTACAGCTGCCGCGAGTACAGCGACTCGTCGATCGTCGACTCCTCCGGCTTGTCGACCTGCATGTCGGTGTCCTGCGCCTGCCCGTCAGCCCGGCCCCCGCCGCTTGGTAGACTTACAGCCATTTCTGATGATTTGTCCGCGGGCTGCGTGTCCGCCTTGGTCGCGAGATTGATGGTTGCTAGATCGAGAACGGACGGGTGCACTGGCGAATACTGGATTCGCGATTCACCGGCTGTTGTCGAACAAAATCACTCGGATGCCTATCAGCGTCCTGCCCTGTGTTATTTATTGTACCGGTGCGTATTCATAATCGAGGCTGGCGTCGCGGCGGCGTGGGTCAGCGCAGATCGCCGGATGGCCGCGAATGTCACCGAGCGTACCGCGCGTGACGCGCCCGCCCGCAGAGGAACGACGTGGAAGCCGCGTCACCTGACGCTCTGATCACAAATCGCGCTGTGGCTGAGTCAGCGCGCCGTGGGCGGTGCGCCTGAAGCACCTGCCTGTTTGGGCAGGTGCTCCAGGCAGAAAATAGAAAATTTCGCAGGCGCGATCCAGAGCGCAACATGTTTCTGGCCGACCGACGACGGATTGTGGGCCCGCCGACGGCGACGCCGCTCGAGTACGAGGCTGCGCCGGCTCTGCAGTCGACCAAGCCCGCGGCGGACGGGGCGCTGGCGCTGTGTAAGTGGACGCTGCGACCGTGCTGACGCCAGATCTGCGACCCGGCCTGATTCCGACGGCCTCTGGCTCGGCCTACATCGAGACCGCGGACTACAAGGTGCTTGTGACTGTGTTTGGCCCGCGGCCGATCCGGTCGTCGTTCTCGCCGGTGGCGAAGCTGTCGGTGAAGACCAAGATCTTTCTTTCGCAGCAGGCGCAGCAGCGCAGCGGCCAGAACGACGCCGAGCGGGTGTTTTCAGACTACGTGCAGACGTCGCTGCAGCCGTCGCTGCAGCTCGAGAACTACCCCAAGTCCGCGATCGACGTGTACGTGACGGTGCTGTCGGGAACGCCGGCGGAAGGCCTGGCGACCAAGAACCTGCTGGCAGGCTGCGTGACGGCGGCCAGCTTCGCCACTGTCGATGCCGGCATCGAGGTCTTTGACATCGTGACCGCGTGCGCGGTGGTCTTCACGGCCGACGCCGGCGGCGTGCGCGACGTTGTCTACGGCGACCGCGCCCGCGGCGACGCCAGCGGCACCGCCGTCGTCAGCTACATGGCCTCGCGCGACGAGGTTTCTGGCTTCGCCATCGACAATGCGGCCGGGCTCAGCCCCGGGGCCGTCGCGGACGTGCTGACGCGCGCCAGCGAGGGCGCCGCCGACGTCCGGCGGCTCGGCAACGCGATCCTCCTCGAGAGCTTGGAGTAGACGACAGAGTCGGTGTATATAGCATTCACAATGTATTCTAGCCACGGCAGGCAATGCGCCAGCGCTGGCGAGCAGTCACGGCCTCGCAGGCGGCGACAGGCGTGGGCGCGGCCCGCGCCCGCGTCCGCGCGGCTGCGGCAGCGGACCGCTCGGGATCTAGAGGAGAGAGAAACCGGCGGCAGCCGGCCGGCGGCGCTTACGCCGACTTGGCCTCCTGGGTCTTGGCCGGCGCAGCGGGCTCCGGCGACGAGTAGTACGTCTTGGCAATGTGGGGGTTCTCGACCAGGAAGAGGAAGACGAACTGCGAGGCGTGCGCGATCAGTGAGACGGCCAGGAGCGTGTACGAAGCCGTGATGAGCGAGATGCCGTAGTAGCCCGCGTAGCCGACCGAGTACATCGGGTGGGGCACGATCTCAAAGATGCCGTCAAAGCACAGCTCGAGGTCCTCCAGGAAGAAGAAGTCGCCCCAGTACCAGGCGTAGTCCTTGACAACGCGGTGGGCGTCGAGCTTGACCCAGAGGTTGAACAGGAAGAGCCCGACGCCGGCGGCCCACCGGCCGAGGATCAGCGACGTGCTCTGGCCGGCCGGCACCGACGCGCACGACAGCGCGAAGAGCATGTAAGTCACAAAGTCGCTCATCAGGATGAGATCGACGACCTTGCGGAACAGCAGCCAGGTGTTGTACTCGACCGGGACCTTGTCGAAGTCGTAGTCCGGGCCCATCTTGGACTCGAGCTCGCGGCGGAGCACGCCATGCGCCAGCCGCGACACGCTCGAGTCGGTCGCCGCCGGCGCCGCGAAGATGTCCCAGCGTTTGGCCCAGTGCACGAGCCGGGCCGAGGTCGACTGCTGGTACAGCAGCCAGCCGATGCCGCCGTTGTAGGCGGCGCGCGAGAGGGCATAGAGCCCGATGAAGACGTATTTACACATGCCCTTGGGCAGGGCGACCCACAGCGCCACGTAGAGGGTCAGGATCGAAAGGATGACGAGGTCGGACGTCGACTTGGGCTGGCGCACGTCGAACAGGCCCTTGACCATGTCCTCGGTCTTGGGGACGCGGAAAACTGCCGTCAGCGCGCGCGCCCGCGACTCACGTACCTGCGCCGTCGGCCGTACGGCCGTACACGACCTGGGCCTCCTCCTTCGCGCGCCGGGCCTCGCGCTTGGCGCGCCGGAGCTCGCGGTCCTTCTTCGAGAAGCGCTTCGCCAGCACCTCCTTCTTGAGCATCAGCTTCTTCTTGCTCTTCATGTACAGCGAGATGTCGTCCGCGGTCACCTCGGGCGCCGGCGACGCGTGCCGCGACGGCGCGGGCGACGAGTGCCGCGAGCGGATGATGCCTTCGGCCATGGGGCGGTTGAGCGGCGGCTCAATTGCGAAAGGCGGTAGTTGAATACGCGAGCGACGGCAATTGTCGCTCTGTTCTCACGGACGACACGGCTGGACGCGGCGAAGCTTGATCCCGGGACGTGGGCTGGCTAAGGATATGGGGGCGGACGGCCGAGGTAAGGATATGGGGGGGGGGAAAGAGCGTGTGTGCGATCTATTATACGACAATACGCTGTGGGCGCTGACCGCGGCCATTTGCCCGCCATCTGGCCATTTGCAAGTTCGCACACTAACTTCATACTTTTTGGGGAGGGGAATGCAGTGGCCGAGCCGGCGCTACTACGGCCGGTTCTAGCGGTCGTCGCCGCGAGCCGGCAGCCGGACGGCTGGTGCGAAATCGACCAGAGCCCGCCGAGCTAGGGTAGGGGCCGCGTCGGGTACTATCACGGCTGTCTGTCACGTCACAGCTGGGCTAGGGCTGCCAGCCGGCCGCGCTGGCGGGCTGTGGGTGGCCGCGCCGGCGCGCCGGCACGGCTGCGACGGTGGCGGGCGGCGGCGGCGCCGCCGGCGGCCGCGGGCGCGACCCGCGCGACCCGCTGGGTCCGCGGCGCCGCGGCCGCCCGGCTTTGTTGTCCAGGGTCCGCATGCTGCCGGCGCCCACCGGGGCTGCGGACAACGGCGGGTACGGCCTGCGGGCGGCCGACCGGGCGCCGGCTCGTATACGGATCGCCGTCGATTGGGGTTACGGGCGGGGAACCTAGTGCGGTTAGCGTCGCTTATCCATTGGGAGCGGCTGCTATGAAATGCTGTGCGACGATGTGGTAAGGGCACCGGCGCTGGTTTGGGAGCGGGCGGCCGAACACGGCTAGCCGGGGCAGAACAGGGCCGGGTGCGTTACCCGGGCCCGGGGCACCGCCCGGGGCACCGCCCGCGGTTCCCGACCGGGCTAGCCGATCGAGTCCCGTGTTGGCGGTGGGCCAGCGCGATAAGTCGCGTGGTGCGTAGCGTACGTCGGCCCGCGAGGCCAGCTAGACCCCCCCAGCCCAGGGCTAGCGGCCTAGCCCAGGAGCAGGCCGGCAGATGAAAGCCTATGGGAGGCCGGAGCACGGCGCGGACTTTCACATGCAAATGACACGGGTGCTAGCCAAACTCAAAAATTGTTGGCCGCCGCGATAGAGCGAAATTTACCCCAAAAAAAGAGAGTTCAGGCACGCAGAGCGGCTGGCGACGTGGAACGTCACGGAACTGTGGCGGTGCGGCCGTGACGCTGGCGACGCGTGTGGTGCGCCGGACGTGGGTCGGCGGGGCGACCGAGCGGATCGAGTGCGCGGCAGATCGGACGCGTCGCGGCGCGGCCACGTAGCGACGCCGGCAGCCGCCGCGCGGCACGGCAGGTGCCGCGGAGGGCCCGACGCGGCGCGCCACCGCGCGGGTACGGGCTCGCCTACGCGGGTACGGGCTCGCCAGCGCGGGTGCCAGCGCGGCCATGTCCGCCGCGGGTACCATCGCACCGGTCGTGCGTCAACGGGCGGTTTCGTGCATTGCTATGTACTCTACTTGGCCTTGGCCGCGCGCTCGCGGTCACGCTTCGCGTAGATCTCGGCCGTAAACGGTCTGCGTCAGCGCGCTCCGGCGTCCACTTACTCTTCGAACCGCAGGGCCACCGTGTACATCGCCAGCACAACCACCGTCAGCACGATGCCCGCCGGCTTGGCGAACCACAGCGCCGTGCCCAGGAACGACAGCGTGCTGCCGTGGTACATCGGGTTGTCGGTCACGTTGAACGGGAAGCCCGTCACGCGCGACTCCATCAGGATGCCAAAGTAGTCGCCTGCCGTCAGATCGTCCATCGCGGCGACACCTACCCAGGTACGTGCCCGTCACGCCCAGTGCCCACATGCTCGTCAGCACCAGCACGTTGCCGGCCGCAAACACAGCCGCGGCCACGGCCTTGACCACCGGCGTGTCCAGCGCGGCCAGCGTCGGCTGGTCACGCAGCGCCTTCTCGTACCTGCCGTCAGTCCCGTCGCTCGCCGCTACCTACAGAAAGTCGCGTAAGATGCCCAGCGAGAAGATCGTCACGGCCAGGCCGTAGCAGCCCAGCTTGGCGTTGCCGCCGGCGAGCTTGGTCAGAACATGGCTGCGGTATTCTGGTGTCAGCGTGTTCATCGGGCTGCGTACCCGCCCGCGCAACAATGTTCCAAAACGTCGGGTTAAACAGGACGGACCCGGCGCAAACTGTGGTCAGCGCGCCCGAGCTCGCACGTACTGTACAGCGTCTTCTGGCTCAAGTCAACGTACTCCATCGTGGCAGTGGGGGACAAAGTACACAGGCTCGGCTTTTAAGGCGAGAAACTCAATTGACGTCACGTGTGCCGAATCACGTGGTGTCACGTGGAGCCCTACTTACCGCCGCCGCCCGTCGCGTCCAGTAGCTATGGCGACCGACAGAGCCGACCCGATCAGCGTGCGCACGGCCGGCGCAGGTCGCGCGCAGGTGCACGTGCTGCCGTGCCACATTGAGTACGACGGCCCGGCCGCGCTCGAGCGCTACTGGCGTGTCGAGCCGCTGCCGGCGGCCGAAGTCCCTCCGGATGCGGTGGGCGACGCGTTCCAATTGGCGTACTTTCGCGGCTGCCGGCTGCTCGGCCGGCGCGTGGCGCTGCCGGAGGGATACATAGGTATGCACACGAGGGGCGCGCTGACGCAGGCTGCATAGTGCCGCCGACGGATGTCGAGCAGCCGCCGCGGGAGGCGATGGACCTCGACGACGAGTCCGACGACGACGCCGACGACGCGCCGCCACGCGTCTGGCAGGCCACGGACGCGTTCGACGCGCTGACAGTGTGGGAGCAAGACGACGTGCCCGGCACCGCCAACGCCTGGGCCAGTGTTGACGGCTGGATCGCGTTTGCGGAGCAGGTACGGACGCGCACGTGCACGCTGACGGCAGCTATGCGGCGACGATATTTAATGCATTTGTTTTACGCTCACACCGGCGCACTGTTGTGCATCGCCTCGTAGTCGTACAGATTGAACGAGAGTATGACTATGCCCGACGTCATACGCACGCAGATGTAGTGGCCGTCGCCGAGCAGATCGTAGATGACCGAGCTGTGGTCGAGCGACTTGAAGATGCTGTGGTAGATCCACTTGGTTTCGCCGTCACGATCGGCGTAGGCGCCGTCCGTGCCGGTCGCCTGCGAGGCCATGGTCAGCCGCGAGAGGTACGAGCCCTCGAGCATGAAGACCGAGTTGCGGAAAGGCACGCCGACGAACGAGTCGCCGTTGGCCAGGAAACCGCCAAAGGTCTCGGTGCGGAAGTTGTCGAGGTCGAGCCGGGTGAGCGTGCGGATACCGGAGCATGTCACGACGACTGAGTTGCCTCGGATGGGCCGGTACAGCCGGGTGTTGGCAAAGAAGGCCATGGGTGTCGAAAAGACGAGGTCCTGGTCGAGCGTGTAGACCAGCACAGCCGACTGCACGTCGCCCTGGACCGACTGCGACGTCAGCACGACCAGGTAGCCTTTGCGCGCGTTGATGCTGAGCTGGTAGATGGTGTGGTCGGTCGCGCGAGCGCGTGCGGTGATCGCGTCGGTCTCGATCTCGTCGTCCTCGGCCGTGTCCCAGACGACCAGGCTCGAGTCGGCCATGACCACGCCCACGAGCCGGCCGGCGGACGTCAGCATGCGTGTGTTGGACGACAGCAGCTGCCGCTGCTGGAACGTGGAGGGGTCGCGGATCGTCCATGCCTTGCACTTGCCGAGAGACGTCACGCCCGCGCACACGTCCTCGGACACGGTGAGCTCGTACCAGCTCTCGCGGCTCTGCTGGAGCCTCCACTTGCGGTCCGAGTAGAGCTCGTAGAGCATGGTCATAGTAAGCTGCGAGCCGAGCGTGTAGCCGGCGACGACGAGATGGCCGCCAAAGTAGGCCGCCAGCGTCGGTCGAACCTCCTTGAGCTCGCTGCGCACGCCTAGCCGGCCGGACTGGCGAACGGCGGCGTCGCGGAATGCACAGAGCCGGAGCGCCTCGACAGCGGGCACGGCGCGATCCTGCGGCCGCAGCGACGGCCGCTCGTCGGCGAAATCGCGGCGGAGGAGGTACCCGCAGACGACGTCGGACTCAAGCCGGGCTCGCCAACGCCGGCAGACCTGACGCCATACAAGCACGTCCTGCGCCGAGCAGTACGACACAATCAGCTGCAGGATCTCGACGGGCACGTGCCCGACGATGTCGAGGAAGAGCTGGCGCTCGCCGAGCTGTTTGGTCATCCACCAAAAATCGGTCGGGCGCAGTGTCGCGAGCAGCTCCGACAGCCTGGGGTCAGCGGGGCCACGGGCGCACTCACAGGACCTGGCGGCCGGCGCCGCGGACCGCGCGCAGGCCGGCCACACCTGCGCGGAACTGCGCGGCGCCTGCGGCCTCGGCGTCTAGGTCGCCGGCGGCCTCGGGCTCGATCGAGTCCATTGGTTCGCGTGGGGCTCGGCTTTGGGCCGTGCGGCCGTGGTGCCGCGTGCGTATGCGCCGGCGCAGCTGCAGCTAGTCTGCACCGGTCTCCGGTCGCTTAGACGCCGGTGATGTATGCGGATCGCGGGCTCGAGTGACCAATATCGGCCGACCTAGGCTGGGAGTTCCAAACGGCGTGCGGCACGCCCCTCATAGCGGCAACTATGCCGCTAACCACTGTGCTCGTCCCTTGTAGCTCAGTCGGTAGAGCGTTCGGCTTTTATGACTGACGTATTGGGCTAAAAGGTCGACCGAAATGTCCAGGGTTCGAGCCCCTGCAGGGGAGCACATCCTCTTTTTTTTGCATCCGGCGCGGAGATAGCCGGGTAACCTGCTAACAAGCCCCGTCCGCACAAAGAGCCGCAGCTCGTCGGACACCAGCGAAAATTTTACGCACGCCGCATCTCGCGCACCGCAGTCCATCAATCCATCCAGCATCGGCACGGATGTCGTCCGACGGCAAGAGCACGCCCTCGGCGTCCGAGGGCAGCGCGACGCCGCGCGCCGGCAGCGCGGTGGCGTCCGGCGCCCAGACGCCCACGCCACCTGTGTCGTCGATCGCCACGGTCAGCCAGCTGCGGGTCGGCTGCAAGGTCATGGTCGACAAGGACGGCGAGCCGCGGCTGGCCGAAATCCTCTCGATCCACACCAAGAAGGGCGAGCCGGTGTTCTACGTGCACTACGAGGAGTTCAACAAGGTGGGTAGCACGGGTTACCCGGAGATCACGACTGACCGCAGCGTCTGGACGAGTGGGTGGCCCAGGGCCGGCTCGACCTCTCCAAGCCCGTCGAGTGGCCCAAGCCGGAGAAGCCGAAGAAGACGCCGGGGTCGACCGCGTCCAAGAACTCCAAGGACACCCCCCTGCTCAAGGACCGCAAGAACAAGCGCGCGCGCGCGAGCGGCACGCCGGCGTCGCTGCTCAAGACGTCCAAGGCCGCCAAGGCAGCCAAGGCCGCCGCCGCCGCGCGCGCCCGCGGCAAGGAGAACAACGAGGACCTGGCGCTCGACGACGAGCCGGCCACGCCGTACACCCCGGCCACGCCGGCCACGCCGGCCGCCCAGAAGGACGACGACATCATGGACCTCGACCAGACGCACCCCGAGATGGCCAGCGACCAGCAGATGGACAACTACTCGCGCGAAGAGGAGATCGAGAAGCTGCGGACGTCGGGCTCGATGACGCAGAACGCGCACGAGGTCGCCCGCGTGCGCAACTTCATGAAAATCCAGTTCGGCAAGCACGAGATCGAGCCCTGGTACTTCAGTCCGTACCCGATCGAGCTCACCGAGGAGGACATGATGTACATCTGCGAGTTCTGCCTGTCGTACTACGGCTCGCTCAAGCAGTTCCAGCGGCACCGGCTCAAGTGCCAGCTCCAGCACCCGCCCGGCAACGAGATCTACCGCGACGAGAACGCGTCGTTCTTCGAGATCGACGGCCGCCGCCAGCGCACGTGGTGCCGCAACCTGTGCCTGCTCTCGAAGCTGTTTCTGGACCACAAGACGCTCTACTACGACGTCGACCCGTTCCTGTTCTACTGCATGACCACGCGCGACGAGCTCGGCCACCATCTGATCGGCTACTTCTCCAAGGAGAAGGAGTCGGCCGAGCAGTACAACGTCGCGTGTATCCTCACGCTGCCGCAGTACCAGCGGCTGGGCTTTGGCAAGCTGCTGATCGCGTTCTCGTACGAGCTGTCCAAGAAAGAGGGCAAGCTCGGCTCGCCCGAAAAGCCGCTGTCGGACCTCGGCCTGCTCAGCTACCGCGCCTACTGGTCTGACACCATCATCGAGCTCCTCGCCGATAGCGAGCGCGAGCCCAAGGACACCACGATCGAGGAGATCGCCACTACGACGGCCATGACGACCAACGACGTCCTGCACACGCTGCAGACGCTCAATATGCTCAAGTACTACAAGGGCCAGCACATCATCTGTCTGACGGACGGCATCCTGCAGCACCGCGACAAGATGATGAAGCGGCGCCGCCGCGTGCTGCAGCCCGAGCGGCTGCAGTGGAAGCCGCCGGTGTTCACGCCGGCGCAGCTGCGCTTTGCGTGGTGAATTGCATCTAGGGAACCACTTTTGCGGCCGGTGTGCCGACTGTATGATAGCGGGCGTAACGGATCTATTTTTATGCGACCGGCACGGCCGATGCGGACTATGTACAGGAGATTAGTAGGCCGTGCGCCGGCGGCCCTTGACGGGCTGGTCGCGGGCGGGCCGCCGGCCCAGCGCCGTCGATTGGTTGAGGCCTGAGTCGATCAGCGCGCGGCAGAAGTAGTTGAGCTCGATTGCGCTCTCACGGTCGAGTAGGATCGTCGGAAACCGGTACGACAGCCAGATGTAGAGGTTGATGGTGCTGTGGAGGCTCTCGAGGCGGTCGAGCTGCCGGCCGGTGAGGTCGTTCGAGATCTGCTCGACGCTGTTGTAGCGGGCCTCGAGGTGGCGGAACGGGATCTGCGGAAAGTGCAGGATCGTGTGCGGCATGCCCGAGACGACCGCGCGCGCAAAGTCCTGGAGCACCTCGGCGGTCATGGGCAGCTTGAGCTTGGCCGGCGCGGACGAAAACGTGAGCCGCTCGGCCACGGTGAGCTCGGGGACGGCCTGCAGGACGCTGGCGATGCGCGACTGCACGCGCAGGTCGCACGAGAAGTAGAGATCGCTGTCGGTGAGCGAGCGCAGGGCGCGGCCCATGGTGACGTCAAGCGGGACGCCGTCGGAGTGGAACGACGCGGCGTACTCGATCAGCCAGTTGGGCGCCAGGATGCCGGCGCGCTGGATCATGGTCGGCTTCATGGCCATGCACATCTGCAGATACGGCAGGTCCTCGGGCAGGAGCGTGGTGACGTGGCCGCGCGGCGTGCTGGCGGTGCCGTCCTTGTTGCGGCCGGACATGTACCGGCCGGCGCGGCCGGCGATCTGGTTGACCTGGGACGGCGACAGCGGCAGGGTGTCTTTGCCGTCGAACTTGGACGTCGTCGAGAGCACGATGCGCTTGATCGACAGGTTGAGGCCCATGCCGATGGCGTCGGACGCGACCAGGATGTCGTAGCCGCTGTCCTGGTCGTTGAAGAGCTGGGCCTGGCGCGAGCGCACCTCGGGCGGCAGGCCGCCGTAGATCACCGCGCACTTGAGCTTGGTGGCGCTCTCGATGCGCTGGCGGATCTGGAAGATCTGCTTGCGCGAGAAGGCGACGACGCAGTCGCCGGGGCGGAGCTCCGAGTAGCGTCCGTTGAGCGAGACGTCGTCGATGACGAGGGGGCTGAGCCGCTCGTACTTGCGGATCTCGACCTCGTCGCCGACGCTGCGCGCCAGCCGCTGCAGCAGCTCGAGCGCGCGCTCCTCGCCGCAGACGTGGACCTCCTTGGCCTGGAGGCCGAGCACGGCCGCGGTCCAAGCCCATCCGCGGTCGGGGTCGGCGATCATCTGGATCTCGTCGATGACGGCGACGTCGATCGGCGTCTTCAGGTCGACCATCTCGACGGTCGACGCCGAGATGGGCGCGCGCGCGCCGTGCTCGTCGACGTCCTCGATGATCTCCTCGCCCGTGACGAGATTGCACCGGATCCCGTTGGCCTGGTACCGCTCGTAGATCTCGCGGGCGAGCAGCCGCAGCGGCCCGGCGTAGATCCCGGACCGCGCCTCGCCCAGCCGCTTGAGCGCGTTGTACGTCTTGCCGCTGTTGGTCGGCCCGAGGTGCAGGATCCACCGGCGCGTCATGGCGCGGGCGCCGGGGTACCATTCGGCCGGGCTGACCGACGTCGGAAACTCGTTGCGGAGCGCGCTCTGCGCACTGCCACGCCGGTACAGCTCGTCCGCGGGCGCGCCGGTCTGGGCGCGCTGGACGGCCTCGATCAGGTGCGACCGCAGCGCGGCGGCGACGTCGCGATTGACGCTGGGCGTGCGCACCTGCAGCGGAAAAACGGCCTCCAGGACCGGCTGCAGCGGCCCCGGGACGTGGCTGAGGTCCGCCAGGTCGCGCGCGGACCGCGCGGCATGCGCAGTGGCCAGATCGATCAGCAGCCGCGCCGCCTCGGCGCAGCGTGCGCGCACGACGCCGCGATCGGCCTGCAGGTCGCTGGCCAGCCGGTTGACGTAGTCGGCGGACGTGGCGTACTGCGCCTGCCGGACGACCAGCTCGAGCTTGGCCTTGGTCGAGAACCCGACGCTGGCCAGGATGCTTGTGTCGACGTCGACCGCGGTGCTGTCGGGCGCCCAGAACGGCCGCGGCTTGGGTTTGGATGGCTTGGAGGCGACGCCGGGCGCAAACTTGCCGGCATGTTTGCGAGGCCGCTGCACGTCGGCTGCCGGCGCCGATCCGTGCAGGGGGCGCACGGAGGCCGGCAGCGGCCGCAGCCGGACGGGCCACGGCGGCCACGGCGGCCGCAGAGTCCGCAGAGATCCGGACATGGGTCGTGTGTGCGGGTGGAAGATTTTTGACGCGAGGACGGGTGACGGGGCGGCGAGGCGGCCAGGGGGTCACGCGCATGACTGTGGATGACACAGTGGTGACGCTGCCGCGAAGTCACGCACACGCGCGCGGGCAGCGGGCGCGCACTCTCGCCACAGTGTCACCCCCGTCGCCGGCGCCCTCCCCAGCGTGACGCTCCGCCGCCGTCGCCACGTCGTCACCCCTGCGGCGCGCCGCCCGCTCCAGCTCCTTACAGACCGCGTCGAGATCAAGCGACCTCATCCCTCCGCAGCCCCACGATGTCGGTGTCGGTGCTCGAGCTCTACCGAGCAAGTACGTGCCAGCGTCGCCCAGCTAACGCCCAGAGCTCTCGGAGCTGCTCGACTCGGTCCACCGACGAAACAACTCGGTAAGTCCGGCACGGCCGGCCCGCTGACGGCAGTACACGTACCTCGTCGTCGACAAGTACACGCAGGCGCTGATCCAGAATGTCATGAGCACGATGGACGTGCTCAAGCACTACATCTCCGGTACGTGGGCGCGCGGGCGCGCTGACCGCAGCCGTCGAGCTGATCACCGACAAGCGGCAGACGCGGGCGTCGTTCGAGGCCATCTACATAGTCACGCCGCAGCAGTACGTGGTCGACTGCATCAAGGCCGACTTCGGGCGGTCGCCGCCGCGGTACGGCGGCGTGTACCTCTTTTTTGTGCCGCGTAAGTGGGCCGGCGTGCGCGCTGACGGCAGTCGTCGACGACAACATCACGCAGCAGCTGCAGGCGTCGGCGGTGTCGCCGTACATCCGCATCTGCCAGTCGCTGCTGCTGGACTTCCGGCCGGTGGAGGCGCAGGTCGTGAGCCTGGACAACGAGGCCGCGCTGGTCAAGTACTACAACCGGTCGTGCTTCGACCTGGTCAACCTGGAGGTGATGCGGGCCGCGCGCAAGCTGGTCAGCGTGTGCGCGGCGTACGGCGAGTACCCGCTGGTGCGGTTCCACAGCCCGGCCGTGCGCACGCACGACGCGTGCACGCTACCGTACATGCTGGCGTCGATCTTCCAGCAGGAGCTGGACAACTACGCGCGGGCGAACCGCAACTTTCCGAGCGTGGAGGGCAACCGGCCGCAGTCGGTGCTGATCGTGCTGGACCGGTCAATTGACCTGCGCGAGCCGTTCCTGCACGAGTTCTCGTACGAGGCGCTGGTGCACGATCTGCTGGGCGTGGGCGGCGACAACGTGTACACGTACCAGGTCGCGGCCGCGGACGGCAAGGAGGACATGAAGGGCGTGCTGGCCGAGACGGACGGCGTGTGGACGTCGCTGCGGCACCGGTACATCGCGGACGCGATGGACTCGGTGCACGAGCGGATCATGAAGTTCACGGACGCGAACGCGCAGTTTGCCAACATCGACAAGGCGTCCACCAGCCAGCTGCGCGACGTGATCGCGGGCATGTCCGGGTTCTCCAAGGAGAAGGACCAGCTGTCGATGCACTTCTCGATGACCGAGGCCATCTCGGGCATCTTCAACGGCACGCGGCTGGCCGAGATCGCCCAGGTCGAGCAGAGCTGCGCGACCGGGCTCAACGACGAGGGCAAGCCGCCGCGGGAGGTGCTGTCGCTGCTGGTGCCGCTGCTGGACGACCCGCAGGTGTCGCCGCAGGAGCGCGTGCGGCTGATCGCGCTCTACGTGATCTACCGCAACGGCCTGATCGAGGCCGACTTTGTGAAGCTGTGCCAGCACGCCAAGGTGTCCCGGGCCGACATGCAGGCGCTGCGCAACCTGGACGTGCTCGGCTTCCAGACGCACAAGCAGACCATCCACGAGAAGCGGCCGGCGGCCGCGCGGCGCGGCCGCGGCAGCGCCGGCCGCGACGGCGACGACGCCGTGCAGCTGACGGAGCTGACGCGGTACGTGCCGGTGCTGCGCGAGGTGCTCGAGGGGCAGGCCCGCGGCACGCTCGACGCCGACACGTTCCCGTACACCAAGGACCAGCCCGCGGAGCTCGCGCTGGCGGCGCCGCCGCAGACGACGGCGTCGATGCGGCGCAACAAGGCGACGTGGCACGAGCGCTCGCCGGCCCGGCAGGCGCCGCAGCAGCGCATCTTCGTGTTCATGGCCGGCGGCATGACGTACGGCGAGCTGCGCGCCGGCTACGACGTCTCGCAGGCGCTCAACAAGGAGGTCGTGCTCTGCGCCGACACCGTCCTGTCGCCGGGCGCGTGGCTGGGCCAGCTGGCGCGGCTGCGCGCGCCGCGCGAGGCGCTGCGGCTCGACGCGGACGAGCCCGAGCCCACGATGCCCGCGCACCTGCTCGAGCCCGACGCGCCGCCGCCGACCACGCTCGCGCGCCCGCCGCCGGCCAAGAAGCTCACGCGCCAGGACACGGCGCCGGCCCCGCCGCCGCCCGGCCACTTCGACGTCGACAAGAAGAGGAGCAAGATGAGCACGTTCGGCAAGAAGCTCTTCAAGTAGCTGTACGATAGATGCCCAACTTTTGGAGCCCCCGGGCGTTTATTGGCGCGTGCGCCCTACCTACGTGAGCTTGTAGTGGAAGTAGTCGATCGTGGTGAAGAGCAGGCCGAGCTCGGCCAGGTCCTCGCACGCCTTGGTCACGGCCTCGACGCCGGCGCCGACCCGCCCGGCGATCAGGTTGACGTGCAGGCCGTCGTTGGACAGCGACTCCTGCGACGCCACCAGCGTGTCCATCACCTTCATCTGCAGCACCGTCAGGTTCTCGCTGGCGTACGACTTGGCCGCGGGCACGTTCTCCGTGCCGGCCGGCTTGACCGCCGCGCCCGCCGCCGGGCCCCGCGTGTTGAGCAGGTGCACGTACAGCGCGTGCATCTGGTGGTGCGTGACCTCGTTGAAGTCCGTCACCGGCCGCATGATGTTGGACTGGATGTACCGCTTGTTGTTGAAGCTCTTGATCTCGCCAATCACGCGCACGTACATGCCAATCGTCTGCGTCTCGGCGCGCTCGCTGTCGCGCTTGTCCGTGGGAATGAACTTCTTGATCTCGCACGTCTCGGTGCCGTCCTCGATCCGGTATGTCGAGTTCGTCGTCTGGTTCAGGATGTTGCGGATGATGCCGACAAACGTGATCTGCGTCAGCGCGCCCCGGCGGCCCGTACCGTCGCCACTTCCGAGCCATCGATCATGTACTCGGCGTCGGGATGCGCCTGCGTGGCCTCCAGAATCTGCTTGATGGTCACTGGCCGCAGCCGGGCCTTGGCCTCGGAGACCGTCTGATGTCAGCGCGCCCGTGAGCCCACGTACCCGGTCGCCGCCGCCGGGCGAGTTGAACTTGTTTTCGCTGTTGCCCTGCGACCCGCCGAACCCGCCGCCGTACGTGTCGCCGCCGCCGTAGCCGCCGCCGAACCCGCCGCTGTAGCCGCCGCCGTAGCCTCCCGTGTAGCCTCCTGTGTAGCTCATTGTGGTGATGGCGAGAAATTGCGCGCGCGCGTTTTTTCGCGTGCTGCGCGCTGCTTTGCGTTGCCGGGGCAACACGTAGGGTAACTGGGCGCCAACCGCGGCGCCGGTTTGGTGCGGCGCCGGGCGGGGCGTCTGCGGGTGGCTGTGCCGCCAGCCGCACGTCGTGCGGCTCGGCGCGGCAACGGGCGGCCCGCCACTCCGCGCGCGGCGCGGCCCGCGGCCTGCGCGCGGCGGAGCCGCCGGAATTGCATTGCACGAGCCTCTGGCGCCGAATTGGCGCGGCGCGCCCGGCGGACGGCCGTGCTTGCCGCCACGGCGCACGCGGCCCAGGGCACACAACGGCGCGCAGCTCACGTGAAGCCGACCATTCGGCCGCGGCCTGCCCGTATCGTCGACTGGGCCGCCACAGGGGCTCGCCGCCACGAGCCCCGGTGGCTGACCATCGGCTCGGCCGTCTGCGCAGCCGCGTTTGTCAGCCGGGCAGTGTGCGGCTCAGGTTGCACAATGACGCGCAGCGCGCAGCAGCCAGTCAGCGCGCGTCCAGCGCGACTGCCCGCCGCGCTGGCCGAAGGCTAGTCGACGGGGTCGCCAAACCCGCTCCCGCGTCCCAAGCCCCTGCCGGCAGGGCAGCTACCCTCGGCGGAGTCGCCGCCAGAGGCGCCGCCGGAGCGCGGGGCGAGCGCCGGGTGTTTGTCAGCCGCACCGTATGCGGCTCAGGCCACCGGTGACGCGACGTGCATGAGCCGCTAGGCGCAAGCGCGTGCCTTGCAGCCGCACGCCGCGCCGCACGGCGTGCGGCGGGAGCGCATGGCGGCCGGGTAACGGCTGGCCGGTTTGCACTTCTCTCCCGCCCGCCGACCGATCGTCAAGCATCCGCGATCCTGGACAGGTGAGTCGCGCGCCCGCAGCGCTGACGGCAGACGAGCACGGTCACGGGTGCCAGGCCAAGCAAGCCAGCGAGATGTCAGGGTGAGTACGGCGCCGCGCCCGCTGACGGCAGACACCTGCGGGACCTCGTGCGGGCGCTCGGCACGGCGCTGGCCACGGCCGAGACCGCGCCAGCGGCCACGCTCGACGCGTTTGTGTCGGCGGACGAGTTTCCGGCCGTGGTCGGCGAGCTGCTGACCGCGGTGAACGCGTACACGGACCGGCACGCGGCGATCGACGGCAAGGACTCGCAGCGGCTGCAGGACGAGCTCGTGGCGGTCCACCGGACGCGGGTCGAGGCCAACACGGCGCGCGAGCTGATCTTCCTCAAGACGCTGGTGCTGCTCCAGCCGTGCCTGATCAGCAACGCGCACCTGGGGCACTGGGCGCACATGCTGATGGCGCCGGCGCTGGACACGTCGGGCCGGCTGAAGGTGGCCGTGGACCTTGCCCGGCAGTTCCTGGTCGGGCTGATGGTGTTTGACACGTACGGCAACACCGACAGCCGCGACCCGGCCGACTGCGAGGCGCTGGCGGCGGAGACTGCGACCGACATCCTCGGCGTGTACCTGCAAAAGACGCTGGACAAGGCCATCAACGTCGAGCTCGGCGAAAACCCGGGCACGTTCTCGGACGAGCGGCTGATGCTCATCAACCGCAACGCCGAGGCCATGCTGATCGCGTTCGGCCAGCGCCGGCCCAAGGCGTTCTTCGCCGTGCTCGACACGTACTTTGTGCAGCCCGAGTACCGCATCCGCGTGCTCAACCTGCTGTGCTCGTACGTGCAGACGCAGCCGCCGCATCTGTTCGAGACGCACTCGTCACAGCTCGTCGAGCACCTGTACACGTGCCTGCTGCACGACACGTCCGCGGTGGCCATGAACCTGGCGACGACCGTGCTGGCCATGCTGCTGCCGTGCTTCTGCACCATCCTCGGCGACTCGCTGCCGCAGCTCTTTGCGATCTTTGCGCGCGTGCTGTACTGGGACATCATCTACGACCGCCGCGCCAAGCCGCTCGAGGAGACGTACCACCTGCAGGCCGAGCGCGAGGCCGACGACGACGGCGACGTCTCGCCGCACGCGGGCGCGTACACGGCCGGCTACAACTACTACGACGACATCGACGGGCGGCAGGCCGCCACGCCCGAGCCCGCGCGGCCGGGCGCCAAGACCTGGGACCCGATCGGGTCGTCCGTCGAGAGCGCGATGGACTCGAGCTCGGGCAGCGTCCACGCCGCCCGGCTGTTCACGTTCATCTACGGCATCTACCCGATCCACTTCCTGGTCTTCCTGACGAACCCCTACGAGTACGCGCGCCGGCGCTCGGTCTCGCTGCGCGACTACCTCAACTTCGACATCGCCGACATCAAGCTGCGCGTCAAGGACCTCTGCGACCGCCACATCCTGCACCCGAACCTGTTCCGGTACACGTACGAGACCGAGCTGACGGACCCGCAGCGCTGGGAGCGCTTCACGGGCCCGGAGGAGATCGCGGCGTTCTGCATCACGCTCGACACGTACAACCTCGAGGAGCCGTCCATGAAGGAGCCGGGCGCGCTGTTCCGCAACGTCGACCTCGGCAACGGCCCGCAGCGCGCGCCGCGCGCCCACGACATCGACGGCGCCCACCACTTTGCCAGCTTCGAGCTGGGCGAGGACCGCAAGGCGCCGCACACCCGCACCGACGTGCCCGGCATCCTCGGCGACGACCCGGTCTACGACCGCCGGGCCGACTCGGAGGACGGCCGGAGCATGTCCGAGATCTCGTCGATCGAGTTCGACGGCGTCAGCAGCCCGCTGCTGAACGACCGCGCGTCCGCGTTTCCGGGGCCGGCCGGCCGGCCGACGCGGTCGATGTCGGTCAGCAACATGGCGGCCGTGCGCGGCCATGCGTCGCTGGCGGCGGCCGTGTCGCCGGGCAGCGGCGCCCACACGGACGGCTCGCAGGCGCTGGCGGGGCTGCTGCGGTCGAACGCAGACGACATCGAGACCATTCTCGAGTACAACAAGATGCTGAACGGCCGCAGCGTGTCGCGGCGGGGCTCGCTGGAGATGCCGGGCCACGAGACGAGCCCGACGCCGGCGACGGGCTCGGGCGTGGCCTCGGCCGCGGGCTCGGGCTCGGCCTCGGGGACCGCTTCGGCGGCGCTGTCGGCCGCGCCGTCCGCCGCCGCCTCGGCTGCGCCGTCAGCCGCCGCAACGGCCACGGCCACGCCCCACGACGGCCGCCCCAGCACGCTCTCGCGCACGTCGACGCTGTCGTACAGCTCCGTCAACAACGCGGCCGCCGACACAAGCGCGCACGTGCTGCCGCCGGTCTCCACGGTCGCGCTGCAGCGCCAGATCCTCATGCTCACCAACGAGCTCAACTTTGAGCGCTACCTGAAGCAGCTACGGCTGCGCAACATCAAAAAGCTCAAAAACGACCTGTCGATGCTCGCGCGCGACGACGCCAACCTCGAGGGCCTCTTCCTGTCCAACCACATGCTCGTCAAGAAGGTCAACCGCCTGCAGACGGACTCCAAGCGCAGCGCCGACCAGATGGCGTCGCTGACCGCGCAGCGCACCAAATACTCGGACCAGCTCGTCCAGCGCAACCGCGAGCTCAAGGACGAGCGCGACAAGTGGAAGGCCGAGGAGGAGGCCGTGCGCGCCGAGATCAAGTTTCTGCGGACCGAGGTCGAGATCCTGCAGCGGGGCGTCATCGACAAGGAGACCGAGATCGAGCAGCTCGCGCGCACGCTCAAGGAGGCCGAAAACAAGCTCAAGGAGGCCGAGCTGCTGCAGGAGCGCTACGACGTGCTCGAGCAGCGGCTGTCCAGCATGAAGATCGAGGCCGACCCGAGCGTGCCGGTCGTGTCGCAGGACGTGCGCCAGCGCGAGAGCCTGGAGCTGCAGGTCGCGCGGATGCAGATGCAGCTGGACGCGAGCGAGCTCGACAAGTTCAACGCGGTGGCCGCGTACGAGCAGCGCATCCGCGGCCTGGAGCAGACTGTGGCCAAGCTGGAGGCCGCGCGCCTGCGCCGCGGCGCTTGAGGTCTCATTTTGAACGTTTTGAGAGACTGCATGTATATTGATAAGACATTCACTGGAGCGACGAGCCGCGCGGCGTGCGGCGCGGACGGCGTAGGCGGCGCGGGCGGCGTAGAGCGGCGTCCGTGTGGCTGGGAGTGAGCCGCGCGGCATGCGGCGCGGGCGGTGTGGCGCCGCGGCCGTGCGGCCGAGAGTCAGCCGCGCGGCGTGCGGCGCGGGCGGCGTCGAGCCGCGCCCGTGCAGTTGGGAGCGCGCCGCGCCTCGTGCGGCGCGCTCAGTTCCCAGCCGCACTCGGTGCGGCTCACCGCCGCCGCGTCCACCAAACTCCCAACCCGAAAAAAATTTCTCGCCAGATCCGAACCCATCGCCAGCCGATCCAGCATCCCACAGCCCACAATGTCGGTCGTCGGCAGTCTCATTTTCTGCAAGGAGTGCGGCAACCTGCTCGACAACATCATCTCGGCCAAGCAGGACCTGCGGTGCGCGCAGTGCGCCGCCACGTACCCCTCGGCCGGTAAGTCGCCGGCCCGGCCCGATCCTGACCCGCAGACTTTGAGAAGCTCGAGGTGACCAAGCACTCGGCCGAGTCCGCGTTCCCGTCGCGGCTGCGCCAGAAGCGGTCCGTCGTCAAGGCGTCGTACCAGGAGGACGAGCAGGAGGGCGCCACGGTACGTCCCGCCCGCTCCAGCGCTGACCGCAGATCAAGGAAACGTGCCCGCAGTGCGGCAAGGACGAGATGCAGTACTACTCGCTGCAGCTGCGCAGTGCCGACGAGGGCGCGACCATCTTCTACTCGTGCACGGACTGCGGCTACAAGTTCAACACCAACAACTAGGCGGCGCGGCCGGACCGCTGTTGTACTCCACCGCATAGGCTGCAAATCCACTTTATTTTATGCTCACGCCGTCGCCGGCAGAGCCGCGTACTCGGCCTCCTCCGAGCGCTCGTACTCGTACATGTCCAGGGCGACAATGGCCGACTCGCGGACCACGCGCTCCTTGTCGTTCAGGAAGCCCTGCAGGACGGGCATGACCTCGTCGGTGGCGATCGAGCCCAGGGCCTCGGCGGCCTCGTGGCGGACCATGCCCTCCTCGGCGCCGTTCTGCAGCACCTTGATCAGCGCCGGCGCCGAGCGCGGGTCCGAAAGCTGGCCAAACACGTAGGCAATCTCGTGGCGGAAGAGCGCGGACGGGTCGTCGAACCCGGTGATGAGCGCGTCGACCGCGTCGGGCGTGCCCAGGTCCCGCAGCCGGAACATGGCCCGGTACCGCTCAAAGAGCGGCACGGCCTGGTCGACCAGGATCTCCTGCAGCTTCTGGACCTGGGCGATCTCGGACGGCATCGGCGGCGCCGGGTCGATCGACGAGAACGCCGACTCCTGGAGGGTCTCCTCCTTGGCCGCCTTGGAGTTTTCCCACTTGATGCGCTCGATCGCCAGCTCGCACGTCTGCCGGATCACCTCCAGCGGGTCGTTGTGGAAGTAGTCCGTGAGCAGCTCGAGGCTGTCGACGTCGCCGAGCGCACCGAGGGCCTCGGCAGCCTCGTGCCGAACCATGGGATCCTCGGCCACGTCCTGCAGCACGCCGCGCAGCGTGGGCACCGCGTGCATGTTCTTGGTCTGGCCCAGCACGTACGCGAGCTCGTGCTTCAGCAGGGCCGAGTCGTCACGGAAGCCTGCGGTCAGTACGCTCGCGCGTGCCACTTACCGGCACCGATAACGTCAATGGCCTCATTGTCGCCGTCGCGGCCGAGCGACTTGAGCAGGAACAGCGCCCGGAATCGGTGGGCGAGCGGCACCTTGCCGGACTCGTTCAGCAGGCACGCCCGCAGCTCGTCGATGCTTTCGGTTTGGTCGGCCGACATGATGATCTGTGTACGGGATCTGGCAGGACCGTGGGGAATTGAGGAGATCTGGTTCTCAAATTTTTTTTTTACGCTTTTTTATCAGATGGTCTAGGCTGTTGGGAGGAACGTCTCCGGGTAACAGCCTCACGGCGCGTTGTGACGGGCGTCGGGCGCCGCACGGACGGCGGCCAGACCGGGCGGTGCAGGCGGCGAGCCGCAGGGCGTGCGGCGCACGCGCGAGCCGCAGGGTGTGCGGCGCGTGCGGCCTCGCCGGCAAGTCCAGCCGCACGCCGTGCCGCGCTCTCGGCGGCCGCGCATCGGCGCGCCGCGCAGTCTGTGTCAAGCGGCAGAGCCGATGTATTCCAAATGCGCCTGTCCGTCCCCACCGTGCCCCGTACAAAATTACAAAATGCTCCTACTTCATGTCGTTGATCTCCAGCGACGGAAAGTCCACGGTCTTCTCGGCCTTCAGCGCGTTCTCGCCCCAGCCCCAGACGCGCACCAGACCCCACAGCTTGGCCTCCTTCATGACGCCCTGGGCCTCGAGCATGGCCTCGTTGACCTTGGCAGCCACCTGCCAGCGCAGCTCGGGGTTCAGCAGCTCGGCCAGCGGCGGCGCCAGGTTCTCGGGCGAAAAGCACAGCAGCGCCATCGTCTTCTCGAGGTCGGCCAGGAACGCCGGGTTCTTCTGGGCGCGCGACGCCAGGTGCGACATGCCAAAGCTCAGCGCCGGCTGGATGTCGCGCGTGGGCGACGCCAGGCACTGCTTGATGAGCTCGATCAGCTGCAGGCGCAGCAGCGCAAAGTGCAGCTCCGGGTTGGTGTCGAGCAGCTGTCGGTCAGCACGGCACACGCGAGTGCGCGGTCCAATGGCTCATACTGAAGACTGAAGGTTTTGTGCCTCATCACCGGCCGGAGCCGCAGAGTGGTGCATGAAAACATTTATAATCATCGCCGGACCGCGCGCGCAGCACCTACCTCCGGGTTCAGGTCGTTGATCTTCTCGATCGCCGTCTGGATGTCGCCCGCGTGGACCGCCGCGCGGATCTGCACGCGCGCGTTGATCGAGTCCAGCGCGCCCGTCGCCGAGATGTTGGCCTCCTGGGCAAACTTGTACGCGGCCGACTGGTAGCCCTCGATGATGAGGTAGTTCATCACGAGCGAGTTCAGGTCCCTGTTCGGTCAGCGCGGCTCGCGAGGGCGCCGTGGCGTGTCAGAGTTCAAGTTAATTTGGCTCTCCATGTGGTTGTCAGAGAGATTCCCAACTTGTGAAGCTCATCATCTGCGCCGGGCCCGCGGCACTTACGCTCGCGACACCGGGATGGCGTCCAGCTTGCGGTCCCATTCCTCGCGCGAGTACGTGCGCCGTTCGGCCACGTCCTCGCGCGTCGTGATGCTGGTCGCCGACATCGTGTGCACGCCCGCGACGACGGCGCGGGTGCTGTGCAGTAGCCGGCTAACGAGCGCAACAATCAGCCAGACGAGGTACCGAAACACCGCGTCGGCCTATCCGCGGCTGAGTCCGCCGGTTCCCGCAACGCTGGTCGCCTGCGTCCGATCGATGCTTTGCGGAGAACGGCCGCAAAGGAAAGGGGGCCTGGGCTTTTATAGGTGAAAACGAAGAAAACCAGTAAAGTAGGTGTTTGGTAGAAAAAGGTCGGCGCCGCCGCACGCCGCGCGGTTGCGACACTTGTGCCACAACGGCCCGCCGCGCGCCAACGGCCGTGCCAACGTCAGTATCGCGAGGTCCGATAGCCGACACCGTAGGAGCCGCCCACCAGATCGGGCCCAGACACTGCAAGGGAGCAGCACCGGGCTCCCCGGATCGACCGCGGAGAGAGTGAGTGCGGCGCATGCGCCCCCCGGCCGCGTGGCGCCGCCGGCCGTCGCGCGCCGCCGGCAGCGCCGCCGGAAGGCGCCGCCGCCGCTGCCCCAGAGCCGCCGCCGCCGGCCCCCCGGCGGCCCCGGCGCCCCGGCCGCGCCGCCGGCGGCCGCGCCGCGTCGCGCCGCCCCCCCCGACCCCGCTGACCCCAGCCATTGGCCGCATGAACTCGTTCGACTACTTCAAGGACGAAGAGCACCCCGGCGTCCCCGCCAAGGCCGGCGCCAGCTCGGACGACCATGCCAGCGGCTCCGGCAGCCGGCGCGCCAGCGCGGCCGCGCCCGAGGCCGAGGACGGCCTGCTCCGGATGTGCAAGTACACGCTGTACGAGACCAAGACGCGGTTCTACCTGATCGGGTCCAACATGAACGACACGCGGTTCAAGGTGCTCAAGATCGATCTCCTGGCCGAGCAGGGCGAGCTCGCGCTCACCGAGGACGACGCCGTGTACACGCACGCCGAGATCATCGAGCTGCTCGAGACCATCCAGGACGGCAACCCCGTGGGCGGGCTGATCAAGCGGCTGACGTCGTGGGGCGTCGTCGGCTTCATCCGGTTCACGCACCACTACTACATGATCGCCATCACCAAGCGGTCGGCCGTGGCCATGCTCGGCGGGTACTACATCTACCACATCGACGCGACCGAGCTCATCCCGCTGTGCCCGTCGGCCGTGTACCGCAAGCCGCACCGCAACTCGCAGGAGGCGCGGTTCCTCAACACGTTCCAGAACCTCGACCTCAGCAAGACGTTCTACTTCAGCTACACGTACGACATCACGCACACGCTGCAGCGCAACCTGACGCGCGCGCGCGAGCGCGCGCGCGAGGGCGCGCCGGCGCCGACGAGCGTGTTTGAGAGCCTGAACGAGATGTTTGTGTGGAACCACTACCTGCTCAAGCCCGCGATCGACTCGGCGATCGACGTGTTCACGTGGTGCCTGCCGATCATCCACGGCTTCATCGACCAGGCCAACATCTCGGTGTTTGGCCGCAACGTGTCGATCGCGATCATCGCCCGGCGGTCGCACTACTTTGCGGGCGCGCGCTTCCTCAAGCGCGGGGCCAACGACCAGGGCTACGTGGCCAACGACGTCGAGACCGAGCAGATCGTGGCCGACATGCTGACGACGTCGTTCCACGGCTTTGGCGGCGAGCCGTTCGGCGACACGCGGTACACGTCGTTCGTGCAGCACCGCGGGTCGATCCCGCTGTTCTGGACGCAGGACGTCAGCGGCATGTCGCCCAAGCCGCCGATCGAGCGTAAGTAGCGCGCCGGGCGCGCTGACGCAGTCAACGTCGTGGACCCGTTCTACTCCGCCGCCGCGCTGCACTTTGACGACCTCTTCAAGCGCTACGGCACGCCGATCGTCGTCTTCAACCTGATCAAGATCCACGAGCGCACGGCGCGCGAGTCCATCCTGCTCTACGAGTTCGAGAACTGCCTGCGGTACCTCAACCAGTTCCTGCCCGACAAGGCCAAGATCCTGTACACGTCGTGGGACATGAGCCGGGCGTCCAAGGGGTGAGTGCCCGGCGGCCACGCTGACGCAGGCGCGACAAGGAGGTCATCGAGTTCCTCGAGGAGTACGCCGACAAGATCCTCAAGACCGTCCGGTTCTTCCACAACGGCCCCGAGCCCGCCGCGGTCCAGACCGGCGTCTGCCGGACGAACTGCATCGACTGCCTCGACCGCACCAACGCGGCCCAGTTCGTCATCGGCAAGCGCGCGCTCGGCTACCAGCTGCACGCGCTCGGCATCATCGACGGCGACTCGATCGACTACGACACCGACGCCGTCAACCTGCTGACCGAGATGTACCACGACCACGGCGACACGATCGCGCTGCAGTACGGCGGCTCGCACCTCGTCAACACCATGGAGACGTACCGGCGCATCAACCAGTGGACCAGCCACTCGCGCGACGTCATCGAGAGCATCCGCCGGTACTACTCCAACTCGTTCGTCGACGGCCAGCGCCAGGAGGCCATCAACCTCTTCCTGGGCAACTACGTGTTCGAGAAGGGCCAGCCCATGCTGTGGGACCTCAGCACCGACTACTACCTCCACCACGGCGTGCCCACGAGCCTGCGCCTGCACCGCCGCAGCTACAAGAAGTGGTGGACGCCCATCAACATCGCGCGGCCTCCGCGCCACGAGACGTCCGGCGAGCACAGCCGGGCCGTGGCCGCGTTCCGCCGCAACTCCTCGGCCTACTTCGACAGCTACTGGATGGAGTACTACAAGCCCAAGATGCTCTCGTCGTTCTCCAAGATCTTCCAGTACAACATCAACTCGACGCTGCGGTACATCCCGACCATGGCCGTCGTCAACGGCAAGTACAACTTCAGCCCGTTCGAGATCCGCCAGCTGCACATCGACCACCACAAGGAGCAGGCCGAGCGCGACCGGCTGGCGGACGACCGCAGCTCGGTGATCTCGGTCCTGAGCTCGCGCAAGTCGCGCCGCTTCCTGGACGTGGGCTTCATCGACTTCTCCAAGTCGGTGCCGTCGTCGCCGGCGACGGTGGCCGACCAGTTTGCGCTCGACGGCGACGAGAAGCTGGACGAGAAGTCGGACTTTTCGTCCAACATGGCCCTGAACCTGGACGACATGGACTCGACGCTGTGGCCGTTTGCGGACCCGGAGCCCGACGACGGCGCGGGGGGCCTGCAGCGCATGGTCGACCACCTGCTGCGGCCGGCGGTGTCGGACGCGGACGCGGGCGGGTACGAGGAGTACCTGGCCGCGCGCGAGATCGAGCCGCTGACGACGGCGGCGCAGCCGCCCGAGGGCCACGACGAGTACGAGACGTACGTGTCGAGCGCGTGGCCGCGGGCGTGCGACGCGCTGGTGCCGGAGCCGAACGTGGACGTGTACCAGCGGCACGTGCGGACGCCGGCGGCGATTGCGGCCGGGACGGACGACGACGACGACGACGACGACCTGCACAAGTACCAGCACTGGATCGGGCGCAGCCACGACCCGGAGGGCGTGTTTGCGTAGTGCTGGAAGGACACTGGGCGCTGCCCGTAGAAATGTACACTATATACAGAGACCGGCGAGGCCGGGGACGCCGGCGAGGGCGGCCGCGTCGGCCGGCCAGTCGACGCCGGCGGCGACGACGGCCGTGCGGAGGAGGCCGAGGGCGGCGGCGAGGGCGGCGGCGACGGGCGCGAGCGCGCCGCCGTCCGCGGGCCGCCCGGCGTCCTCGTGGATCCGCCGCCAGGCCGACGCGATCGCGCGCAGGATCTCGTAGCGGTACGGCGCCAGCCGCGGCCAGCCGTTGCGGATGACGGCGGCCAGCGCGGCCGCCGCGGTCTGCATCAGCGGCGGGTACGCGGGCGCGAACGGGTCGGCCAGCACGCGCGCCAGCACGCGCACGTTGCGCTCGAGCGTGCGCACCGAGTGGACGCCCTGCAGGCTGGCGACGACCGTGATCTGCGCGACCAGCACGTCCGCGACCTCGACCTTGTCGCCGACGAGGTCGAGCCCGCGGTAGACGCCGTCGGAGAGGACCGCGTCCAGCAGCCGCGCGCGCTCGATGCGGAACGCCGGCGACGTGTTGGCGGCGACCTCGGCGGCCCGCACGTCTGTCCTGGCGTCGCCCTGGACGGCGCGCAGGTCTGCGGCCAGGTAGAGCGTGGGGAAGGCCTCGCGCAGGAGCGCGACCGACGCCTCGACGCTGATGTCGGACGACGCGGTGGGCAAAAACGCCAGCGTGGTCATCAGCGCGTCCCAGAAGACGGGCAGGAGGCCGGTGAGGGCCAAGAACTGCACGCGCGCGCCCAGCAGGACCCGGCGCAGGGCGGCCACGCCGCGCGTCTTGGTGGCCAGGTCGGGCGAGTCCAGCAGCAGCAGGATCGACGGCACCAGGAACGGCCACAGCTCGGCGATCTGGGCGGCCTGGGTCAGCGCGCTCGCGGGGCACTTACCGAGGCCTTGTCGACCGTGTGCTCGAGCAGGGCGACCGCGGCCGGCCGGGCAGAGACGTCGACGAGGTCCGTGTCGTAGCTGGACCGGATGTCGTCCGGCACGAGCCGGCGGCGGCCGGCGGGCGTGACCTCGGCGTGCGAGCGGTTGTCGAGGCCGGCGAAGAGCGGCCGCAGGAGCCGGACGACGGCCGGCGCGTCGCCGGCGGCGAGCGCGGCGTCGATCTGGCCGGGGTCGGGGGGAGGCATGGGGGACGGCGAGGGCGCGTTACCCGGGTGTAGGCGGGCGCGCGTTACCCGGGCTGGGCGGGCGTGCGTTACCCGGCGCCGGGCCGTTGGAGTTACCCTGTGTGCGCGCTACCCGGCCGTTGGCTGCATCCGGAGTTACCCGGCGGCCGTTGCCCGCGCACCCAGCCACCGCTACGGCGGTTACCCGCAGGTCACGGTCCACGCCTCGGCGGTCCATTACTATCATACATCTCGCGCCGCTCAGCCCAGGATCGGCAGCTCCTTCTCGTAGCCGTAGAATGCCAGCATCTCCTTGCACTGCAGCGCGTACCACACCGACGGCTCCCACTCGTTGCAGCCCTTGCCGCAGTGGAACTGCCAGATCGGCTTGCGCATGGTGAAGTGCACAATCACGGCCTCGTCCCACAGCTTGTCCCACACCGCGCGGTGGAACTGGTACATGACCAGGTTGAAGTTGTACTTGTACGGCAGCGCGTAGAAGCGGAAGCGGTAGTAGGCGTTCAGGAAGGCCTGGTCCGCGTCGTTGGGCTTGTGCATCTTCGGGTCGGACACGGCCTTGACCAGGCTGTGGAACTCCTCCAGCGACGGGCGGAACGAGATCACGCCCGAGTTGAACCGGGTGTCGGTGAGGATGTCCCACCACACGTCCGGCGAGGCCGCGAACTCGCCCGGCACGTGCAGCAGCTCCTCGATGGAGCCCTTGCACAGCGTGTCGGCGTCGATGAAGATGATGCGCTCGTACTGCGTGTACGACCACAGGTACAGCTTGTTGAGGTTGTACCGGTGGTACGGCCGGATCTTGCCGGTGTCCACGCCGTCGAACTCGAGGTCGTGCTCGACGCGGACGGTCCAGCCGACGGACTCGAGCCGGGTGATGTTCTGGGCGGTCACGGCGTCCTTGCCCTCGGTGCGCACTAGCAGGATGAGCTCGGCGTCGAGCGCGCGCAGGTCGTTGTGCTTCTGCAGCGTGTACGCCAGCATCATGGCGTACTGCGCGAACTTGGCCGTCATGACGCTGGACGCGATGGCGTACCGCGGCGGCCGCTGCACGGCCGCCGTGGAGTTGCCGTCGAGCGCGGCGGGGAACGCCGGCCGCGGCCGCGCGACGTGCGTGCCGGGCCCGGCCGTCGCCAGCAGGAAGAGCCCGACGGCGACGACGATGAGGCCCGTCAGCCCGGCGAGCCGGGACTGGGTCGAGAGGAAACGCATGCTGGGTGGTGTGGGCGGCTGCGGCGCCGGCGGCTTTTCACCGTTGGCGGCAGGAGAGCTTACCCGGCCTAATTTCGCCGCCTTGGCGCACGTGACGCACCGCCCCATGCGGCCGGTGGCGCCGCCCGGGGCCGAGCCACACGGCGATCGTCACGTGCCCGCGCGTCTCTAGGCGCGCCCGCGCGCCCGCGGACTGCAATGGACGACCCCGCCGCGTTTCTCGACAGCCGCCTGTTCTTCGACGGCAAGCTGGTACGTGCCCGCGGGGCCCGCTGACCCAGGTGACCTACGGCCTGCTGAGCCGCCGGCTCGGCCTGCACGTCGACCAGGCCAAGAGGTACGCGCCGCGCGAGCGGGCTGACCCAGGCACCTTTTTTCCTTCCACGACGCGCACCGCGACCGCCTGGTCGCGACGTACGTGCTGACGGGCGATGCGCCGGCCGCCGGCGATGTCGACATGGCCGATCTGCCGTCGTCGTCGCCGACGGGGACGCTGCCGGACGAGTCCCAGGCGGGGCCGGCCGTGACCCGCGTGGTGCAATTGGTCGGCCAGAACGAGCTCGAAGGTGCGTGTGCCGCGACCAGGCTGACCCAGGCGCGAAAGCCGCGCTCGCGCGCGTGTCCAGCGTGCACGTGTACTCGCTGCAGCCGCTGGAAACGGCCGCGGCCAGCACCGACGCGTTTCTTGCCGACGCCGCCCGCGAGACCCGCGAGATCGACAAAACGCTGCCGGCCGAGACTCTGCGCACGTACGGCGTGATCACGGTCGACCGCGTGAGTGCGCCGCGTGCGCCGCTGGGCGTCAAGCCCGAGCCGGAGCCGGCAACGGTCAAGTCCGAGCCGCGGCCGGCCGCGGTCAAAACCGAGCCGAAACCGGAGCCGCGACCGGAGCCCGCGCCAGAGCAGAAGCCGCCGGCCAAGGCGCCGGCGCGGAAGGGCCTGCAGTCGATGTGGGCCGAGCCGCAGGCCAAGGTGCCGGCCAGGCCGGCGCAAAAGACGGTAAATGCTGCTGCGGCGCTGCCAAAGCCGAATCCGAAGAAGACCAACCAAGAGAACCAGCAGCCGAGGGAACGCAAGCCGAGCCGGCGGGCGCCGGTGAGCGCGCAGCTGGGCGCCCTGTTCGACGACGACGCCGAGCCGGCCGCGGCCGCGGCCGAGCGGACGGCCAAGGCCGGGGCCGACGAGGCCGGGCCGGCCGCCGGTCTGGCCGCCGAGCCGGCCGCCGCGCCGGCTGCCGAGCCGGCGCCCGACGCCCGCGACGAGGAGGCCTTCGACTGGGAGCCCACGCCGGAGCCCGAGGAGCCCGCGCCAGCCGAGGCGCCCGAGGACGTCGCCGAGCCGGCCGCACCCGCCGAGCCGCTCCCCGCCCAGTCCCCGGACGTTCCCGCAGACGACCACAAGCGCGGCCGCCGGCGCGTCGAGCGCGAAATCCACGACACAGACGCCCAGGGCTTCATGGTCACCCGCTACGTCACCGAGTGGGAGTCCTGCTCCGAGCCCGAGGACGAGCCGCAGCCGCCGCCGGCCGCCCGGCCGCCGCCCAAAAAGGCACCCGGCCCCAAAAAGAACCTCAGCAAGCAGCAGGGCTCGCTCATGAGCTTCTGGAAGAAATAGCACTGTACTAAATGAAACTATATAGCGGCTACACCGAGTAGGACTCGCCCTTCTCGCCAAACACCAGGTGCGGCTTGCGCTGGGCCAGGTCCATGATGGTCTTGGCGAACTCGGCGTTGCACCACGCGAACCACGACCGCGTGTAGTCGTTGATCTGGCGCACGTTGACGCTCTCGTGCATCAGCCCCAGGCCGCCGGTCGACCGCTTAACCAGGTTGAGCGCCGTCTGGATCTCCTGGTCGTTGTCGGACGTGCGCATGAGGATGATCAGGCTCATGGGCCACGCATGCTTGATGCCGATGTGCGGGCCGCCGATGCCGGCAAAGGCCGGGCCCTTGAGGAAGTAGGGGTTGCCCTGCTTGGTCATGACCATGCGGCGCGTGTTCTGGTAGATCTCGTTGGTCTGGTCGACAAAGCCGAGCAGCGGCAGGCCCAGCAGCGACGGCATGTTGGCGTCGTCCATGTTGATGAGCCCGCCGTAGCCGTCGACCTCGTACGCAAAGACCTTGCCAAAGTCGCGGTGCTCGTGCACGCCGTACTCCCAGACGCCGGCCTCGATGGCCTCGCCGCGGCCGAGGAGCTCGCTGGCGAGGTCCTTGTGGCCGGCGGCGGCGAGCAGGGCGTGCGAGCGCTTGAGCTCGGCCGCGATGAACGCGTTGGCGGGGATGAAGTACTGGAAGATGGTCGCGTCGTCCGACGGCCGGAACGCGGACCGGATCAGCGACGTGTTGACGTTGGTCGGGTTGCCGGCGCCGGCGAGCGACAGCGTCTCGGTCTGGGGTCAGCCCGGCCGCGCGCGCACTTACCCCGAGGTTGGTCTGCCGCTGGAACGTGTACAGCGACCGCAGGTCCGTGCCGTCGTGGTCGTACGTGGCCAGCGACTGCTCGTCGAGCACCCGCAGCAGGTTCTTGAGCGCGTCCATGTACTTGCCGCCCACAAACGACGCGTCGCCCGTGGCCTCGTAGTACTGGTTCGCCAGGCTCAGGAACGACGCCAGCGAGTCCAGCTCCCACTTGCACTCGAACACCGTGGCCGGGTCGTACACCGGGTGCACGACGTCGTTCTGGTCGTTCGACGACGGCCGCAGCCGGCTCGCCTTCGGCGGCTGGAACGCGTTGCAGTACGGCGACTCGATCAGGTACTCGGCCTGCGTGTTGATCGCGCCCAGCACCAGCGTCTTGAGCGCCGTGCCCTTCTCGCTCTTGATCAGCGGGATGTACGGCGACAGCTGGTTGGTCGAGTCGCGGATCCACTCGGCATTGATGTCGCCCGTGACCACGAACGTCCGCGGCTCGCGGCCGCTGTCGTGCCACCGGATCGTCGTGTCCAGCGTGTTCGGGAAGCAGTTCTCAAACAGCCGGGCCAGGTCCGGGTCCTCGATCCGCGCCACGAACTCGCCGATGACCTCCTCGACCCGGGTCGAGTGGAACGTCCGGCACTCCTCCACCGGCCGCTGGTACGGCAGCCGCAGCACGCCTGGCGTCAGCCTGCCCCCGCGCGCGCCTACCTTTCGTGAACGGCGGGTGCCGCCGCGTCGAGTACGTCTTGTAGTCCGGGCACGAGCTGTCCTGCAGATTCCACGAGTCCTGCCGCACGGCCGACCCGCCCGCCAGGAACAGCGACAGCACGTACAGCACAATCACCGCCGGAACCATCACGCACGCTACCGATGTCGCAGTTTGCAGCAAGTTCGATCGCGCTGTCCGGTTCTTGTAGTCCGGCCGTACTTTCTCTTCACCCGAGTCCTCCTCGGCTCGGTTGCCCTGGTGCGTGTGGCTGGTTTTCGAGTACAGGTGCGACTCGGAAGATGTAGCGATGACTTTGGATGGAAACCCTGCCGACGACCTGTTTACTGGTCTACTTGGTGACTTTGACCGGTGGTACATTCAACCTCGTTTACTGTGCAATGAGCTGGCCCCAGCCCATTTAATCAATCTTGGCACCGTTATCCAAAAAAACCGTCTTGTCTGCAGTCGCCTGATCTATCTGTCCAGTTGTTATAGAAACGTGGTGTAATTCTCCAGCGGCTCGTCGTTGTTGGATCTCGTTGTGCCTGCCCAGCTTAAACGTCCCGCGGTCGGTGGAACTTTAGTGGCCTGGCGATCACTTTAGGGCGACACCAACAACGACGCTGGGACGGCCGGCGGGGAGAGGCCGGTGGAGGCGACGGCGCACGCGAAGGGCGGTGGGCCGAGAGCGGCGTGGGCGATGGGCGGGTGGCCGCGGACAAGGCTACGGGGCGGACGCGGACGCGGCCGCGACCGCGGCCGGCGCGGCGAGCACGGCCCGGGCACGGCCCGGGCAGCGCGCTGGCGCCGCTGGCGCGGCGGGCCCGCGGCCCGCCGCGCGCGCAATTGATCAGACGTAGACCGGACCAGCCGGCGGATGAAATTGTGAAGTGGGTCGCGCCGCATGGCGTGCGGCTCGAGCCGCACGGTGTGCGGCGCCCGGCCGTGGCGGGCGTGCGCAGTGCGCCGCATGCGGTGCGGCGCTCTGGCCGCCGCGCAGCCGCACGCCGTGCGGCGCTACCGGCAGATGTCGTCCGTCAGCTGCCGCCGCAGCCGCGCCTCGCGCCGCAGCCGCCGCCGCCGCTCAGCGTCCGTCTCCGGCACCGGCTCCGGCGGCCGCGCCACCGGCGGCCGCGCCTTGCCGCCCACGCCGACGTTGTCGGCCTTGCGCACGGCCTTCACCGGCAGCCGGCGGCCCTCGCGACCCGGCGCGCCCAGCCCCTCGCGCTGCAGCGGCTCCCAGCCGTACTGGACCAGGTACCGGTGGCCGGCCGAGCCCTCGACGCCCAGCGGCCGCAGCGGCGCCGGCACGTGTGACAGCTTGAGCTGGTGGGCCATGCTCGAGTAGTGTCCGTCGCCCAGCACCGGCGTCTGGCACACGTCGCACACGGCGGCCGGCGCCGGCGCCTGCTCGTCCGGGTCCGGCGTCGCTGGCGTCCGCGTCAGCGCGCTGTAGAACGCCGCCACGTCCTGGCCGCTCGCCGCCGTCGATCTCTCCTCGGCCCCCTCCTCCGCCGGCGGCACAAACCGCACCGCCGACCGTCGGTAGAACGTGTGGGCCTTGATCCGGCGCAGGTCCGCGACGGCCTCTGCGTGGAGGTCGTCCTTCATGGTGCGCCGGTGCCGTCTCGGCCAGTGTTAATCCGGTACAAGAGTCATTGCTGATTTTCGATAAATATCCCACCGCGCCCAGGCTCACCCACCAAACCACCATGGACAAGGAACGGTTGATCTGTACGTCGCCCGCCGGCGCATGCTGACCGCAGTCGCCCCCTCCACCAAGCAGTACACGCGCGCGACGCTCTCGCGGCTCGCGCTCAACCCGGACCCGGTCGAGCAGTTCCACGGCTGGTTCGATGAGGCCAAGACCCAGAACGTTTCGCTGTACGAGTCGTGCACTCTGTCGACCGCGCAGCTGCCCTCCGGCCGCGTCTCGTCGCGCGTCGTGCTCTTCAAGGAGCTCGACAAGAAGGGCTTCATCATCTACTCGAACTGGGGCACGTCCAAGAAGTCCAAGGACATCAAGTCCAACCCGCACGCCGCGCTCAACTTCTTCTGGCGTGAGCTCGAGCGCCAGGTTCGCATCGAGGGCCGCACCGAGTTCGTGACCCCGGAGGAGTCCCAGGCCTACTTCAGCACGCGTCCGCGCGACTCGCAGATTGGCGCGTGGTCGTCGCCGCAGTCGTCCGTGCTCGGCAGCCGCGAGGAGCTCGACGGCCTGGTCGAGGCCAGCGCCGAAAAGTTCAAGGACGTGGAGACGATCCCGTGCCCGCCGTTCTGGGGCGGTCTGCGTGTCATTCCGTACGAGATTGAGTTCTGGCAAGGGTACGTTCGGGCGCGCGGCTTTCACTGACTGATCCAGCCGGCCCAGCCGAGTGCACGACCGGTTCACCTACACGCGCGAGTCCGAGGACGCCGCGTGGACGCTGTCGCGCATTGCCCCGTAGACGCCCGAGCCGGGCCACTGCATGCTCTACATCAATAGACTCTTGTCCAGACTCCAGTCAGCGCCCTGCGCAGTGTATAGTGACAGACTCTTTATTGCCATGTATAATTATTATTTAAACATGAAAAGCTTTTATTTATACAACGACACCCGAGTTGGAGGCGATACGAGGCCACAGGTCAGCGCACTCCTTTCCAACGGGTCCAGTGATGGCAGATCCCTTCATCTCGCCCTTGGGGTTGACGATGACACCGGCGTTGTCCTCGAAGTACAGGTAGACACCGTCCTTTCTTCTCCAGGGCTTGGACTGACGGACGATAATGGCAGGCATGACCTTCTTTCTGAGCTCAGGCTTTCCCTTCTTGACGGTGGCCTAGGTCTGTTAGCCCTGGATCGCGCGGCGATTTTGGGTCCGAACGTGCGCGTGCACGCTCGACTGGATCCGCAACTTACCATGACCATGTCACCGACACCACCAGCGGGCAGACGGTTCAGACGAGCACCGATACCCTTAACCGAGATGATGTACAGGTTGCGGGCGCCCGAGTTGTCGCAGCAGTTCAGAATAGCACCGACGGGGAGACCGAGCTGGAGTTTGTTAGTTTACCGAACGGATGCACCGTGAGTACGTCCGGTATTGTCACCGGACGTCTCTGCCGAGCCTTGACTTACGGAAATTCTGTACTTGTTTCCCGATGCACCAGATCCTGGACGACGTTAGCAACCGTTCATGAACCATCGCCGACCGACGGCGAGCTGGAAGAGCATGCACTCGTCGTGCGCACGCTGCCGCCGTCGGATTCGCAGTTGTTCGTACCTCTTTGAGCCATTTTGACGTATGTTATGTAGTGTTGCTGTGATGCTAACTATGAGGAAAGAACTTTTACAGCCGGGAATATTAAGACTGAAATCTGTCGATAGTGCTGGGCGGTGGTGGTTGGGACACTAAGCCGGGGCGCATGTGACTGCTTTTTTGCAAAATTCTACTGCTGTGCACACAGACACACGTATTTACCCGGCCGTACGCGTCGTGTTCGCGCTGATAAACCCTAGAGCCCTAATTGCTTAGCTAAGATATCTGTCAGCAAACCTCCCAGTGACAGCCCTAACCGAAGTGCGCTACCCCGGTCAACGGCCAGGAACAAGGCCTCGGCGTGCTCAGCAATTTTATACATTCATGACCTACAGAACCAGGGATCAGAAGCTAATACAAGAATAAATACATATTAAGAAAACGAACCGCGAGCGCGGCCCAAGCCAGCGCACAAAACTACCAGGTGTCCTCACCGCGCGACTAATTCTTGTCGATGACCATCTCGTCGCCGGTGGCAGCACGCTCCTTGTCCTTGTAGCTGCGGATATTGCGACGGTCGCCCTCGCCCTCGTCCTCGCTGTCCGAGAGGTCGCCATCCTTCTGGATGTGCGAGTCCCAGGCCTCCTGGGAGCCGCCGCGAGTGTCCTTAGTCTCCTCGGCGTCCTCCTCGGGGTTGCCCTCTTCGGGCACATCGCGGGGCACGTCCGTCATCTGGACCGACGGCGCAAACTTGGTGCGGCTGATGTTCTCGAGCACATAAGACTTGACGCGCTCGAGATACTCGCGGCTATTGGCGTTCTGCATGTTCGACGGCCGGACCTCAAGCTGGTAGTCCGGGCCGTAGTACTCGTAGTAGTCGTTGTAGGGGATTTCGGGGCCCACGAGCTGGCCGACGAGCAGGCCCGTTTCGTATGTCCACGTTCGGCTGACGTTGCGCATCGTGTAGCCGCCGCCGCCGACGACAAGCGTCGGCAGACCAAAGCTCTTGACAAAGTTGACGCAGTTGGCGTGGCCCTTCATGCTCAGGTTGAAGCAGCCCAGACGGTCACCCGAGAGCGAGTCGCCGCCGCACTGCAGCACGACCGCCGTCGGACGGTACCACTCCATGATGGCCTGGATGACAGGCTCGAACACGGACTTGTACGTGACGTCGTCGATACCGTCGCGCAGGGGGAAGTTCACCGCGTAATTTTTGCCCTTGCCAATTCCGTTGTCGCGCAGCTCGCCTGTGCCAGGAAAGTACTCGCCGTATTTGTGGAAACTGCACGTCATGACGCGGTCGGTCGTGTAAAACGCCTCCTCGACGCCGTCACCGTGGTGCACATCGATGTCGATGTAGACCACACGCGGGTGGTACCGCAGAAGCTCGATGATGCCGAGGACGATGTCTGTGTGAGTGAGTGTGCAGGGACTGTCTTACCGTTCACGTAGCAGAAGCCACTGGCCTCGCTCTTCTTAGCGTGGTGCAGACCGCCAGCCCAGTTGATGGCGATGTCGCACTTTCCGCGGTTCAGCCGCGCGGCACCCTCTGTGTCTGTCAGTCCCGCCAAGGTCGCGCCGCCGTACCCATGCTGCCGCCGCCGCTGATGCTGCAGAACTCAAAGAGGCCGTCGAAGACGGGGCAGTCGTCTCCCACGTTGAACTTGACCTGCTCCTTGGCGAACATGTCCATGTTGTCGGGCGTCACCCGCGACAAAAAGTCAACGTACTCGTCCGTGTGGAACTGGCACATCTCCTGCTTGGTGGCCGGCTTTGCTCGCTGTCGTCAGCGCGCACTACCCGCGCAACTTACGTAGATCTCCATCTTCTTGTAGAGGCCATAGTTCATCACCAGGCTGTGCGCCATGCGTATTCTGTGCGGCTTCATGGGGTGGCCCGAGCCGTACGCGTAGTTGCCCACATCCGCTGCGTCGTCAGCGCCGTCGCCGGCGGCCACTTACAGTCGTAAAAGTACGCCACGCCTGTTGTCTGTCAGTACGTACTCGTGGGTGCGCGCATGCCGACTTACGCTGTTTCCGCGGGTTCTCAATGTTATCTAACGGGGGCGCCGGATACGCCATCTTGTCCTAGATTGCCGGTGCCGGGATACTCTTGTCCTGACTCGTCTGGAGTCCGCAGCAAGCACAATGGGGCCGCGGCGGGGGGGTTGCGCTGCCGTCCACAGATCTGCGGATGCCGTAAAATCAGCTGCAAGCCGATGCGTGACGAATTACTGCACACGATCCTACCGTCTGCGTGGATAGCGAGAAAAAGGATTTGGGAAGCTCAGGCGTGGCGGCGATCCGGGCGCGGCGAGGTGACACGCTGTTACCCGGGGCAACGCGCCGCACGAACAGAGCCGCACGAGCCGCACGAGCCGCACGGGGCTCAGCGCGTCCGCGCCGCATGAGCCGCACGAGCCGCACGAACAGCGTCCCCCGATGCGGTCTCCGCCGGCCCGCCCAGGACGGTAGCGCGGTCGCTGTCCGCGCGGGGCGCGCACCGCTGATCCGGACAGGCGGCGGCACGCGCGTCTCACGGGCAGATGGCCCGGCGACACGGCAACGACCCCACCGCCGCGCGACCCCGCCGCGCCGCATCGCAGCTACCCCACCGCCGCGGGCACACGGCCCGGCTTGGCGGCATGTACCCACACGGCCGAATACAAGCATGCCGCCGAGCGGCTCGGTCAAAGGTAAACCTCATCAAGACGTAAATTAGGCAGCTATCTAACTAGAATCCCTGTACAAAAAAAACTCCCTAAACTATATGACATAATATGGTAATGACAGAATGCTATCTATGTATGCTGATATGAGCGTGGCGAGGGAAAAAGAGGAGCCGGGTCGGACAGGGCAGGCCGGGACCCGTAGAATGATAAATGAGGAGAAGAACTGATGCAAAATTACTCCATTTTCCCAATGTGCGTTAAAGCGTTGTTGAAGGCGCTCGAGCGGAGGCTGTCCGAGTCACCCACGGTGCCGTCGGACGCGTGGTCGCCGCGGCCGTCAGCGGCGGTGGCCAGAGCGCTGTTGCTGAGGTTGGCCATGTGGTGGGCGTGGGTATGCTTCGCGGTGGAGGCGGCAATGGGCTGGGCGGGCGCCATGCCGCAAGGGATGCTCTGGTCGCCGGTCTCGGTAACGGGCAGGATAGGCCCGGTCTTGACGGTCTGGATCTCGAGCACGTAGAGGTACCAGTAAAACATGCCGACAAAGACGCTGCCGCCGATGATGTTGCCGAGAGTGGAGGGCACGAGGCTCTTCCAGATGAACTTGCCGACGGAGAGGTCGGCGCCGTTGATCATGCCGATCGGGATGAGGAACATGTTGGCGACGGAGTTGTCGAAGCCGACGACCACGAAAGTGAAGATCGGGATGTAGACGGTTAGGACCTTGGACACGACCGTCTTGGAGAGGAAGGACATGTAGACCGCGAGGCAGATAAGCCAGTTGCAGCCGATGGCGCGTACAAACACGTTGACCCACGACGGCGACAACACCTTCTCCTTGACAAGCTCGATCGTGCCCGAGGCGTAGGGCTCCTGGGTGATGATGTCGCCGAAATGCACGATGATGATGTAGAACAGCGAGCCTGCGAGGTTGCCGAGCCACGATACGACCTGTGGGTCAGCGCCGGCGCCGGCACGTACTTACAAAGAGCTTGATGGCGCGCCACCAGGCGACCTTGCGCTGCATGAGCGCGACGGTCAGGAAGAGCACGTTGCCCGTCGAGAGCTCGCCGCCGGTGAGCGTGGACATGACAAGCCCGATCGGGAAGACCAGTCCGAGCAGGAGCTGGACCAGCCCCGGGTTGTTCTCGGCCAGGCCCTGGCAGCCGCCCTTGACGAGCAGCGTGAGCATACCTCCGACGGACACGAGTGCGCCGCCGAGGAAGTTTTTGATGATCATGTGGTCCAGCCGCTGGCTGGCCTTGAGCGACCCGATGGTCACCAGCTGGAACGCGACCTCGTCGGCCGTTATTGTATCGGCCATTTTTGTCTGGCTGCGCCCCGCTCCGCGCCGACTAAACGTCGCTGACCGGATCTGACGATGCTGATATGTACACTGCTCGGGCCACGGCTAGGGGAGACGCATGCTGGCCTTGAACTCGAGAAACCCGGGCGGAGCAGAGGAGCGGCAGCGGGCCTGTCCGCGGCGTCGGCAATTATATAGGTCCAGCGCGTCGGGCCGGCAGCTAGTCTCTCGACCACTGCCGCGAAAGCTAATGTCACGCCTGCCTGCCCGCCGGATCAACCAAAGCGTCCCCACGGCCCTACGCCTGCGCCGGCGGCCGCCGCCCGGCCGTCCACGTGCCGGGCGCGCCGTGCTGGGCGCGAGCCTCGCCGCCCGCCGGCCCTGCCCCCCGCTGCGCACGCCCGGCCGCCACCACCGGCAGCGGCAAAGATATCGAGCTCCCCACTTGGCTTACACTCCACTGGGCGCCCGGTGCTAGCTGCTACAGAGCGTCGGCACATCCTTGTGTCCGTTTGGGGCTAGCAAACCGATAACGGAACTACCTTATAAAGCTAGCGCCCGACGTCCTTTCCCCGCTAGTCCGAGTCCACTGCCTCCACCCTGGCGGGTACCCGCCCACACCGTTACGTAAAGCCCGACGCCTGCTCGCGCGACGCTGTGGCGGTCGGCCCGCCGGTTTCGCCTGCCCAGTCTCTGCGCCGCCGCCGCGCGCCGCCGGCCGCGGTCGCTACCCCTGGCCGTTGCCACCGCGTGCTGGCCCTGGACGGCCTCGGCTGCTAAGTTTTCTGCGGCATGTACGACGTCAGTCCAGGGCCATGGTTCGGGCTCCTAGCGCCTGCGTGGCCCGGCCCCGGCATACCCCGGTTCTCTAGCCGTACCCACACCATACGCGCGCGCCGTCCGCCGGAACCTGCCTGCGGCGAGCCGACGCCGCCGGCCGCATCGCCGGCAGGCTGCCCGGCCGCGTGCACGGTCCGGCCGCAGCGCGCGGCCGCTCGCCCAGCGCCGAGCATGTCACAGAATTTAGGTTGTCGCAGCCGAGAGTCTTGACTCGGAGCCGCCCGATCGGGAAACAGGTCTTTGCGCGGAACCTTAAACCCTTGCTGTCGCTTCCGTCGGAACGCCTAATCCAGCAACAAAGCCCGGAGGCGCGCGCCCGAGCCGCACGGTCGCGCCCGGACACGTTCGCCTGTTTGGCCAAGGCACATCCTTAGCAACGACTAGTGACACTGCCGCCGCGCGGCGATCGGACTCAGGGGAATGAGGGCTCGGTCCGATAACGAGTAACGAGCCACGCGAACGCCGCCGAGCCCGCTGACGAGTTCGGTGGGCCTGGGCGTTCCAGCAGACTGTCGGCTGCGCGGCTGCCCTGCCACTAGACCGCAGGCCAAGCCCATTCGACGCCACCTTCGGCTGTCACCTTCCGGCGGGCGGGGCGACACGCCGCAGCCCTACGGGTGACTGACGCCGCGGCCGCGACTATGGAGGCGCGATCAGGACTCGCCGCCAGCACACCGGACTCGTAGCCCCGTTTGGGCAGCCACCGTGCGGATCAACGGACCCGTCGATCTGCTGGCGTGTGCACTGGCGCTCCCCCGGTGTCCTGGCGTCCCACTGGCGCGTGCTGGCGCCGCCGGCCGCCGACGGGCGCTGACGTGACTCACGCGCCTGGACCGTCCGCCCGGCCCGGCCGGCTCGCGTCTGGCTCGCCCAGGGGCGCCAGGCGGCCCGTTGCCGCCGATGCCGGGTGCCCGCGCCGCCGCCGCTCTTCAGCGCCGCACCGAGCCGCTCCCGTTGCGCTTTGCGGGGTGCGTCTGGCCCGTGGGGTCCCGGTTACTTAGCGGCTGCTGATTCGGTAGTTTGTCGGCCACGACAATTTTCGGGCCCAACCGCATCACCACAGCGGCCGTCCATCGGCCGTCATCCGCACGCCGTTCCGGACTGATCCGTCACGACCGCGAGTGACTGAGACGTGTGCGCACATACCCGGCCTACAATGCGCAGCTCGATTCGGACGCTGCAACGGGCCGCTGGTCTAGCCGGCTCTTTCCGCCTGGCGCCGCCGACGGCGCCGGCGCCCTGTCGCTGGCCCATAGCGCCGGTGTGGGGCCCCTGTGCGGTGCCGGCGAGCCCGCGCGGGTGGCTGGCCGGCAGTCCGCGCACAATGGCGACGGAGCCGCCCAGGGGGCCGGCCGCGGACGCCGACAAGGCTGACAAAACGGCCAACGAGGCCGCCGAAGCGACGGCCAAAGCCGGGGCGACCGCCGAAGCGGCCGCCGAGGCCGCCGCCAGCCAATCGGCCGCCGACAGCAGCCCACAGCCCGGCCGGGCGGACCTGACGGCCATGCTCTCGCAGCAGAGCTCGCGGCTACGCGAGCTGTTTAAGAATCTGCCGTCGCAGCAGGAGCACCGACGATCCGAGATTTCCAAACAGATCTCGGCCAAGCTCGACGAGCTGCAGACGTACATCTTCACGGCCGGCAAGACGCTGAACGACATCACGGGATACTCCGAGATCGAAGCGCTCAAGAAGGCCATCGAGCGCGAAGAGCAGAACCTGCTCGAGGCGCGGGCCGAGGTCAAGCTCGCTAAGGAACTGTACACCGCGTCGATCTCGCGCCGGTCGGCGTCGCAGCGCGAGGTCAACGAGCTGCTGCAGCGCAAACACGCGTGGTCCGCCGAGGACCTCGAGCGGTTCACGTCGCTGTACCGGAGCGACCACGCGAACGAGCAGGAGGAGACCCTGGCTCACGACCGGCTGGCGCGCGCCGAGCGCAACGCAGACGAGGTCCAGGCCGAGCTCGGCCGCTCGATCCTGGCGCGGTACCATGAGGAGCAGATCTGGTCCGACAAGATCCGCCGGGCGAGCACATGGGGGACATGGATCATCATGGGCGTCAACGTGTTCTTGTTCCTGGTCGTGCAGCTGCTGCTCGAGCCATGGAAGCGGCGCCGGCTGGTGGGCTCGTTTGAGGACCGCGTGCGCGACGCGCTCGACAAGAGCAGCACGCTGAGCCCGGAACAGGTGACGCTGCTGGTCGAGCAGGCCGTGGAGAAGACGCTGGCGGAGCGGCTGCCGGCGCCTGAGGCGGTGCCTGTGGCTCCTGTGGCGCCGGAGCCGGTCCCGGCCGTCCCGACGGGCGCCGTCAAGATCCGGGTGCCGGCCGAGAACGCCTGGCGCCGGCTCGTGTTCTACGTCAGGGCGTTTGTGGAGTGGGCGCGGCAGCGGCGCGACCTGGTCGTGTCGCCGACGGAGCTGGCCGCGCTGACGGGCGCGTCCGCCGCCGTGAGCGCTCTGCTGGCCGCGCTCGTGGCGTCGCTGGTGTGACCTGTACATAGCATAATAGACGCCGCACGCTGTGCGGCTCGCATTACGCGGTGCCAGACCGCCGGGTCACGTCGCACAAAGACGCGCCTTACCCGGTCCCAACGTCTTCAGCCGTCGTCCGACCCCACCCTCCCCACAACATGCCGTCTCCGATCAAGGGCCGCACCGTCCAGAAGAAGCCGACGCCCGCGCCGACGCGGGGCCCACCGGCACCGCGCGTGCCCAACGGACTGTTTGCGACCGTCCCCAGGGCCGGGCCCACGCCCGCCACGTCCGCCGCCACCAACAAACTGGTTTCGTCCAAGTCCGCGGCCGCCAATAAGATCTCGTCGCGCGGCACCGGTGGCAAGGAGAGCCCCCGACAGCAGCACTCGTCGTGTTGCTGCTCACACTCGCCGTACGATCGGACATTTGTGATCCAGGGCCGCGGCCACGCGCACAAGGAGATTAAATGAACGGTTACGATTGGGCAATACGGTGTTGGGTACATGTCCGCATGTTTGGTTCATGTTTGGTACATGTTTGATACATGTTTGGTACATTTTGGTACATTTTGGTACATGCTTGGTAGATTGTTTGGTAGGAATGGACATTTAGACAAGACAGCTGGGTGCAAATGGTCGTAGCCGCTCTCGCACGGGTAGTGGAAAGCTGCTGGTGGCACGACTGGCTGTGCTGCGTTCGTCCAGCCAGACCCGTCCCCGATCTCCAGCAGCAGGTCCGACGTGTCGGCGTGCGGTCGCGCAGCCTGCGCATGTCGCACCGCCGCCGCACCGCCGCACACCGCACCGCCGCACACCGCACCGCCGCACAAACTGTCGGGATCTCCCACCAAATCACACCACCATGGCCAACGTCCAGCTGCTCACGTCGTGGGCGCTGCTCACGGGCATCACAATTGAGCCCGGTGTCGCCGTCAGATCCACCGGCGACACCGGCCTCGGTGTCGTGTACGATGGGCCCGGCATTGCCGCCACCGATGGCGAGCCCAGTCCGTTCATCACGGTCCCGGCAGACATGATTATCAATTCTGAGAACATCCAGCGCATGGCCCGGTCGCAGCCGCGGCTGGCCGCGCTGTTGGCGACGGCCATCGATGCATACGAGCCCATGCCCGGCGAGGACGCGGCCGCTGAGAGCCGGCCGCTGCTGGATCGTGAGATCATCTGCCGATTCTTGGTCTACAGCATGCACGACTTCAAGGCCGACAAGCACCAGCACGAGCAGCAGGGCAATATCTTCCGGCAGTTTCTAGCGTTCTACCCCCGCGAGGGCGTGCTCACACCGACGACGTGGACCGAGCCGGAGCGACTGCTGCTGGCAGCGACGTCCATCTTCCGGGCGGTCGACGCCAAGCGGAACAAGCTCGAGAGCGAGTTTCTGGCGTTCGAGAAGGTCTTCAGCCGGGTCTACCCGGGCGAGAGCATGACGCTGCACGAGTACCTGCTGGCGGACTTCTACATCAGCTCGCGAGCGATGGAAATGCCGTCATCGACGGACCGCAAGGTCGGGCTGGTGCCGCTAGTCGACTTCGCCAACCACCGAGCACACGTCGAGACCAACTGCAAGTACGAGTACCTGGCGGACGGCAGCATCGCGCTGGTGAGTGTCGGACGCGCAGTGGCGGCGGGCGACGAGCTTGTGATCTCGTATGGCGACGACAAGGGCGCCGGCGAGATGCTGTTCTCGTACGGGTTCGTGCCAGCGATCGAAACGGACGATGGGTTCGTGGCCGACGGCGCGCTCAAGCTGCGCATTGTGCCCGAGCTCGAGGAAGACCGCGCGAAGGAGTACCTCCTGGGCAAGCCGGCTGTGCTGGAGATCCGCCAGGACGGCGCCAGTCGCACGGTCGAATGGACATGCGACTACCTCTGGCTGGCGATCGTCGGCCGGCGGGACGGGCTCGAGCTCGAGCTCGTGGAGCTCGTCACGGGCGAGGACGAGCTCCGGCTATCATACAACGGCCGCGTCGTCGACACGCGCGCCGAGCGCTGGCTGGACGGGCTCAAGCAGCAGATGCACGACCGCACCGACACGGTCGCCGACCGCACGATCGGCATGTGGCCCGTGTACTACGTGCGCGCGTGCGTGCGCGTGCTCGAGCTGATCGAACACACGCTGGAGGTCCCCCGCGTCGAGAGCGACGAGTGCCGGCCGGCCGTCGTCGCTGTCGCCGAGCAATGCATCGCCATCGAGACCAAGGTCCTCCGGCAGGCGCAGGCCACGGTGCGCAGCCAGATGGAGACCATGTACGAGGCGCACCGCGCCGACATCGAGTGGTACATGAAGCACGCATAGGAGAGACGGTATATTGATGATCAAATACAAGCAAGCATGAATTCCAACTTTTATCGGTTACGTATAATTACATTCTCATGAGAGTGGTCTAGAAATACCCCCGTAACCACGGATCCCATTCACGCACTGTCCCTGTACGCGTTTTCCGCTCGGCCTCGCAGTCGTACACAGGCCAAATCGATCAATAAGCAACAATGCTATACAGATTACTTCTTCTTGGAGACGACCGACCATCCGTCTTCGCCGTCGGCGGACGGGGCCTCCTCGACCTCGACGACGGTGACGTCGTCGGCAGCGGCGGGCTTGTCGGCCTTGTCGTCGTCCTCCTCCTCGTCGGGAACAAAGTCGTCCGTGGCCGGGCCGGTGCGGAGGAGCTCGAACTGCTTCGCGGCGACCGCGACCGACACGTCCTCCTTGTTGCCGTCGACAGGGGTGGCGGTGCGGGTGCGGGCGGGCGCGGCGGCGGCGCGACGGGCGGCGATCTTGTCGGCGATATCGTCGGCGGCGGGCGCGGCGGAGCGGTTGGCGCGCTCGGCAGCGCGCTCGGCAACGCGCTCGGCGCGCTCGCGCTCGCGCTCGGCCTGGCGACGCTCGACCTCCTGCTGGCGCTTGAGCGTGTCGACCGGGGCAGCGCCACCGAACGGCGAGGCCTTGGTGTACGTAGCCGAGGCCGGCACGGCCTCGATCGGAGCCGAGCGCGGCTTGAGCTCGAGCTTGCGGCGCTCAGGCACCTTGCGCTCGCCATTGGCGCCCTCCTCGCGGGGCTTGAACGTCGAGCCTGACCGCCAGTTGTCGAACGCGCGGGGCGCCTCGTCCTCGCCGCGCTCGTAGTCGCGTCTCCGGCGCGGGCGGTCCTCGCCGCCGGCACTGGGCGGCGGGCCGCGGCGCTCCCAGTTGTCAAAGTCGCGGGGCGGGCCGTCCTCGCGCTCGCCGTACCGCTCGCGGCGCGGCGGTCTGTCCTCAAACACGGGCGCAGGGCGCGACGAGCGCCAGTCGCCGGCAGTGCGGTCCTCGCCGTCGTCGCGCTCGCGCGGCGGGTCCGCCACGTTCACGCGCAGCGTGCGGCCCTCGAGCTCGGCGCCGTTGAGCGTCATGGCCTCCTCGAGCGACGCGCGGTCGGTGAACTCGACGTAGCCAAAGTTCTTCGGGCGGCCGTCATGGTCGCACACGATCCGCACGCTCTCGATCTTGCCCTTGGAGAAAAAGTCGCCGAGGATCTCCTCGTCCACGTCGGGGGACAGGTTGCCCACGTACGCCGTGAACGGCGGCTCGTCCGGCATCGGCACGGGGTCCCGCGAGTACCGCGGCGGGAACCGGTCGTCGCTGCCGCCCGCTGATGTCAGCGCGCTCGTGCCCATTACTTACGCCGCGAGTATCTGTCGCCCATTCCGCCGCCGTTGAACCGCGATCCGTACGTCGGACGCTCGCCGGTCGACGCTGCCGTCAGCGCCGCGCGCGCGCCCACTTACCAATCGTCGGCATGTCCTCCATCTCGTCCGCCCATGACCCGTAGTCTGCCGTCAGCGCGCCCGCCGGACCACTTACTGTCGTTGGTCAGGAAGTCCGTCAGACTCATCTTGTTTCCCTTGTTCTTGGGCGCTGTCTGTCAGCCGTGATCCGCGTCCGCTGCCGTACCCATGGTGAAGAGTTTGTCGATGTCGGCCTCTGGATGGTGTTCTGAGTATATCAATCTCTGGTCGTCAGCACGCCCTGCGTCACGCCACCGCCGCGCACACGCGATCGCTCCGACCACATACCTGATATACGCTCTTGTTTCAGACAAGCTCGGTGCTCAATCAGCTCTTGTCGTGGATTTTCGATCGGTTGGCACGGGTCCTAGTGAGGTGAAAATTTAGCCAGCCTGGATCCACGACATAAATTTTTTTTGCGAGAAACGTTAATTTGCACGCTAGGCGAGGATGGGGTGGCAACCGCGCTGAGTCGCGATGTATATGCCGGAAACACGCAACCGCGTGGCGTCTGTGCCTCCGCGCTGCGGCGCCGCGCTGCCTGCCGCGCTGGCCACCGCGCGGCTGCCACACTGGCCGCCGCGCTGCCTGCTGCACGGGCGGCACTGGATAGGCGCGGTCGTGCGCTACGTGGCGGTGCGGCCGGCACCGCCGGCGTGGCTGGCGGATCGCCGGCAGACCCGTGGCCGGCCCGTGGCGCTGTGGCGCCGTGGGGCTCCGTGGTCGCGCGACTAGCGTGCGGCGCGCGCCGCACGATGTGCGGCTCGTGCACGATGACGTCTTTATTCACTACGCGGCACCGCGCCCGTCTCGTACTTTTGCTCCGGCAGCAGCTGGATGTAGTGGTCGCACTGCGGGATCTCGTTGCCCACGTGGCCGATCGCGATGACCGTGCCGCCCCACTCGCGCACGTACGCCTTGCAGAGCGCGATGTTGCGGTCGTTCATGCCCGAAAAGGCCTCGTCCAGGATCAGGATCCGCGGGTTCTTGACGACCGCGCGCGCAAACAGCACAAGCTTCTGGTCGTTGAGCGAGAGCTCGCCGAAGCGTGCGGCGCCGTCCACGCCAAAGTAGCCGAGCAGCGCCGAGATGCGGCGATCGCGCTCGCCGGCGTCGCGCTCGGTCACGTTCGGCGACGCCGCCGTCGGCGGCAGGAACGAGCCCACGTTGAAGCCGGTGGCGACGGCGTCGTACGCCGTCAGTGCACGCGGGAAGATCGCGTGGATCTCGGGCGACGCGTGGCCGATGTCGCGGTTGACGGCAAAGTAGTTGCTGCGGCCGGTCTTGCGCGGCTCGCCAAACAGCTTGATGCGCGAGTTCCACGACTGCGGGTGGTCCGCGGTCAGCAGCGACAGCAGCGTGCTCTTGCCGGTGCCTGGGGTCAGTTCTGCCGGACAGCGTCGTACCGTTGTTGCCGCGCAGGTGCCACACCTGGCCCTCGCTCACGGTCCACTGCAGCTTGTCGAGCACGACCTTGCCACGGTACGCGACCGTGACGTGGTCCAGGTCGATGGCCGGCACGGCCGCACCCGCCGGCGTGTACGCCAGGCCGAGCGCGGCCAGATCGAGCCCGAGCTCGACGTCGGCGTCCGACCGGACCGCGCGCTGCGCGGCCAGCGCCGCCGCCACGTCCTCCTTCCGCCCGGCGGCCACGACGCCGTGCTCGTCCGCAATGGCTACGTGTGTGATCCACTCCGGGATGGCCTCGTGCGTGCGCAGGCCTATCACCGTGTGCGGCGCCGGCGCCAGCTCCTCCAGCAGCCGCGACATGTCGGCCGTCGCGGTCGGATCGAGCCCCACTGCCGTCAGTCCCGCGCGCCCGCCCACTCACAGAACGGCTCGTCCGCCAGCAGCATGCGCGGGCTGCGCATCAGGCCCTTGGCCACGCGCGCCCGCCGCATCTGCCCGTTGCTGAGCGTCATAATCCACTGGTCCTGCTGGCCCGTCAGGTTCAGCCGCGACACCGCGCGCGTGTACAGCTCGTCCTGCGCGGCCCTGTCCGTCACCGTGTTGGAGCTCGTCGCAAACGACGCCTGCAGGAAGTCTCGCAGCGTCGCGTCCTCGGCCTCGCGGTACGACTCGTACCGCGCCGCCAGATAGTCCGGTCGGATGGGCGACTCAAAGGTAATCAGGCTCACCACCGACGCCGGCCACGCCTTCTTTTCCAGGAACGGGTACTCGCGCGCCGTCGGCGGCACCGATATGTACTGTCCGGCAATCACCTGCAGCAGCTGCGTCTTCATGGGGCCTGTTACGGCCCACCGCTGGCCGGGTTCGATCGTGAGCGAAATCGGTTCCCGGAACAATTGGCTGCGAAATTGCTGCACGCGCAGCATGCACTGCTTGAGCACCAGCAGGGGCTTGGATCCCGACATGGCGACGACGCTGCACTCTGTTGCGGTTGCGGCGGATTGGCCCCGGAATTTGCCTGTGAGCGTGCCTGTGGAGCCCTAATTCCTCGGTAGACTCATTTCATAATTAGAGTGCTATTCTTCCCCGCAAATTTTTATCAACCATCATGATTCCTGCCGTCCAGAACAAGCGTCCGGTGAGTCATCAGAGGCACGGCTGGGTGGATCTGCTAACGGACAGAGCACTGACGACCTGCGGCGCGATCTGAAGCGGCCGGAGATGATACCGCCGCCGCCGTGCCGTATGCCGGTCAACCTCGAGCTCGAGGCCAGGCTTGCTCAGTGGGATCCGGCCCGCACGCATCCTGTGTTCTTTGGCGGCTCTCTCGTGAGCGCCAAGGACGGCGATGAGGCTGCTGGGCCGGTCCATCCGGCGGCCACGGGCTACCGGCTGCACGCGGCCCTTGCTTACGAATCCGCCACCGTGGAGGCTGAGAATGCCGACAAGGGCGGCGCGACCGAGACCAGCAAGCTGTAGGCGCGAGCTGTGTGTCTGAGTCTCCGGAGCCGCGTCAGGACGAGTGGCCTGCGGGTAGGCAGTTGAGCCGCACGACGTGCGGCTCATATCATTGCGCGCCGCCGCCCGCAGGCCGCGCCGACGGGGTCGCCACCGGCGATCAGCGTGCGAGCCCCTGACGGCGGATCGGCGCGGCGGCTGTGTTGCGGGAGCGAGATGAGCCGCACACGATGCGGCTCAGATCTTGCACTGCCCGCTCGGCAGCTGTCGCGGCGAGACCGCAACCGGACGCCCGTCAACTTGTGGGCCTCCCGCGGCGGTCCGTCGGGGTGGGATCTACGGGCAGGGTCGTTGGCTGCGAGCGTTCTTGTTGAGCCGCACATTGTGCGGCTCAGCACACAGTCACCGCCCTGTCTGCCGGCAGCCGTCTTCGACAGGGTCGCCGCCGGGGCTCACAACACAAGAATTCGGCGATCACGCCAGGTGCTGCCTGACTGGCCTTGTAACCAACAATTGTACATTTTGACCTACAGCTTAGCCCGCGGGCTGACTTTGGCAGCCACGCCGGTGACAATCGAGGCGGCCTCGTCGGCGACGCGGCGGAGCAGAACCTCGCACGTCGGCACGTCGTCGATCAGGCCCTGAACCATGCCGGCCGTCCACACGCCGCCGTTCTTGTCGCCCGTCTCGTAGACCGTGCGGCCGCGGGCCCCCGAGACCAGCTCCTGGACCTCGGAAAAGTCGGGCTTGCCGCGCTCGCGCTCGATGCGGACGACCTCGGTTGAGACGTCGTTCTGGGTCAGCAGCGTATTGCACCACGTACCTTGAACATGCGCGTCGTGTTCTTGAAGCTGCGCAGCATGAGCACCGTGTTGTGCTCGTCGCCGTCGACCAGCGCCTGCTTGATGTTGGGGTGGATGGCCGACTCGACCGTGCACATGATGCGCGTGCCCATGTTGACGCCCTGGGCGCCCAGCGCCAGGGCCGCCGCCAGGCCGCGGCCATCCGCAAAGCCGCCCGAGGCGATGTACGGGATTTTGAGCGCCTTGGCGGCCTTGGCCAGCAGGACCAGGCCGGGAATGTCGTCCTCGCCGGGGTGGCCGGCGCTGACGTCAGCGCGCCCGCGACCAGACTTACCACTCGAATCTGCCGTCAGCGCGTCCACAGCGCCACTTACCCATCCATGCTGATGCAGTGGACGCCCAGCGACTGAGCCTTGAGCGCGTGCCGGATAGACACGCACTTGTGGATCACGATCGCGTTGGACTTCTGCAAAAGATCCAAGATCGTGTACGGATTGCCGGCGGTCTCGAAGATACGCACGCCCTCGGCCAGCGCTACCTCGCAGTACTCTCTGTAGTTGGGCGGCCGGATCGACGGCAGCAGCGTGATGTTGACCGCGAACGGCTTGTCGGTGAGCCTGCGCATCTTGCGAATCCTGGAGTCAGCGTGCCCGCGACCGATCTTACTCTTCACGCAGCGCCTCTGGCGACGGTTGCGTCAGCGCAGTCTGGGTCAGCAGGCTCAAGAAAGTACGTACGATTGTGCCGAGGCCCCCGGCGTTGCTGACGGCGGCGGCGAGTTCTGTGTCAGCAGCTCCTGGCGGCTACCTACCAGCACGGCCAACCCACATCATGCCTGGAGTCAGCGCACTCTCGCCGATACATACCGCCCATAGTGATGGGATACTTGATGCCGAGCGTCTCGGTCAGCCATGTCTTGATCGGAGCGGCGGAGTGTGCGGCCATGGTTGTAGTAGAGTCGAGTCAGCTTCTCGACGGATCCTGGGGAGATGAGTGCTCCTTGTTGTCATATATACTGCACACGCAGAGATGCCGAGGTCGAAATGAAGTCCCAATATGCGGGGAACCGCGTGGCGGCACGCGGTCGGGCAGGAGAAGGCCGGGTAACCCTGGACACTGAGCCGCACGACAGGTCGCCCTCAGAGCCGCATTTCGTGCGGCTTGCGCCGCACGCTGTGCGGCGCCCGTTGCTCACCAGCCTCCGGCAGTGACTCTGTCCGAGACCTGCCTGCGGGCAGATCCCTGCGGGTAGATCCCGCGGGCGGATCTGTCTACCTAGTCGCACAGAGCGCGGCCTCCGGGCGACCCCCGAAGAGCACCGGCAGCGCAGGCGCCTGGACAGAGTAGCAGCAGCTCGCCCAGGCGCCTGAGCAGCCGCACATCGTGCGGCGCTCGTTGTGAGCTGTTCTGGGGCGTGTCGCACAGAGGGCACGCCCTACGCGCGTTGGTGCACATCTGGCCTGCACTATTGCACTTATGCGGCACGGCCCTTTTGTATAGTAAATTTTCAGCTCTCTCCCCATCGACCTCTGCACCCGAGTCCTTCGATCCAGGCACGCCGCAATGCCGGTCTACATCAAGGGAGGCGTGTGGACGAACGTGGAGGGTATGTTCTAGCGGGCGCCGGGCGGATTGGTCGTCGCGTGCAGCAGTGCTGACCTACAGATGAAATCCTTCGCGCAGCGTGAGTAACGGCGGCGCCGTCACAGCGCAGACACTGACGGCAGGATCTCCAAGTATGGGCTCAACCAGTGGGCACGCGTGTCGTCGCTGCTGGCGCGCAAGACGGCCAAGCAGGTCAAGGCGCGGTGGACCGAGTGGCTCGACCCGGCCATCAAGAAGATCGAATGGTCGCGCGAAGAGGACGAGAAGCTGCTGCACCTGGCCAAGCTGATGCCGACGCAGTGGCGCACGATTGCGCCGCTGGTCGGACGCACGGCGACGCAGTGTCTGGAGCGGTACCAGAAGCTGCTGGACGAGGCTGAGGCGGCCGACAACGGGCTCGGGCTGACGGGCCCTGGCGACGAGGCGTTGGCGCCGACGGCGGACCAGGTGCGGCGGCTGCGGCCCGGCGAGATCGACCCCGACCCCGAGAACAAGCCGGCGCGGCCAGACGCGATCGACATGGACGAGGACGAGAAGGAAATGCTGTCGGAGGCGCGCGCGCGTCTGGCCAACACACAGGGCAAGAAGGCCAAGCGCAAGGACCGCGAGCGGCTGCTGGAGGAGAGCCGGCGGCTGGCGGTGCTGCAGAAGCGGCGCGAGCTCAAGCAGGCCGGAATCAACGTGCGGCTGGTGCGCAAGAACAAGAACGAGATGGACTACAACGCCGACATTCCGTTCGAGCACCGGCCGGCGCCGGGATTCTACGACACAGCCGAGGAGCTGAGCACCAACAACCGCGAGAAGCTGGCGTTCGATGCGCGGACCAAGCAGCGCGGCGCGCAGCGCAAGGACACAGGCGACGACAAGAAGCGCCAGCGCGACAAGGACCCGGCCGCGGCCGAGAAGGCCGCGCTCGCGCGCGCCGAGAAGCTGCAGCAGCTGCAGGAGGCCGACCAGATCGCCAAGCGGCGGAAGCTGTCGCTGCCGGCGCCGCAGATCAAGGAGCAGGAGCTCGAGGAGATCGTTAAGATCGGGTCCAAGGAGGAGCAGCTCAAGGAGTACGCCGAGGACGGCGGGCTGGCCGAGGCGCTCGTCGAGCGCGGATACACGTCCAAGCTCAACCTGAGCCAGCCGCAGCGCACGCCGCGCGTCGAGCAGACCGAGGACTACATCTACCAGGCGTCGCGCGACCTGCGCGCGCTGACCAACACGCGCTCGTCGCTCCTTGGCGGCGAGAACACGCCGCTGCACCAGGGCACCGGCTTCAAGGGCAGCGCGCCCGACCGCTCGCTGGCCGAGACGCCGAACCCGCTCGCGCTGTCGCTCGGCGGCGGCCCGGCGGACGCGACGCCGTTTGCGACGCCGCGGCCGGCCGCGCCGTCCGCGCAGAGCTCGCTGCGGAGCGCGTTTGCGAGCCTGCCCAAGCCCAAGAACGATTTCGAGCTCGTGCTCGTCGACGAGGAGGACGAGGACGCGGCCACGGTCGACAAGATGGCCGTGGACGAGGACGCCGGCGAGCGCGACCGTCGGCTGGCCGCCGAGAAGCAGCGCGAGCTCGAGCGCGCGCTGGCCCGGCGGTCGTCCGTCATCCAGCGCGGCCTGCCGCGGCCCAAGACGGTCGACGCGGCCGCGCTGGTCGCGCCGGCCGAGCTCGACGGCAAGGACCCCATCCGCGCGGCCATCATGCGCGAGTACCGCGCGCTCGTCGTCTCGGACTCGCTCAAATACCCGGTCGACGGCGGCGCGGTCGTCAACGCGGACGGCCTCGGCGTCGTGGACGACCTCGACGACGCCGTCCGCGACGACGTTCTCGCGCTCATCGCGGCCGAGGCCGCCAAGGACGAGCACGCCGCGCCGCACCGCGCGCAGCTCGCCGCGCAGCTCGCCGCGGCCGAGTACGAGCTCCCCGGCATCGGCGCCGCGCTCGACCCGGCTCTCGACGAGGACGACGTGGCCGAGACCGTCGTCGGCGCGCTCACGACCGCCGCCCAGAGCGCCAACAAGACCGAGAAGAAGCTGCAGCTGCTGCTCGGCGGCTACATGACGCGCCACAAGGCCATCCTCGCGCGCGTGCCCGTCCAGCAGCAGACGCTCAACGAGGCCGTCAACAAGTACGAGGCCTTTGCGTCACTCAAGGCGCTCGAGGACGCCGCGCTGGTCTCGCGCACGGACCCGCTCGAGGAGGAGGTCAACGAGCTGCTCAAGATCGAGCGCGAGAAGCAGGAGCGGTATCGCACGCTCTCGGACGTGCTCAACGGGCTCGCCTAATGTATGTACCAATCCACGCGTCGTCACCTTTGGCGTTCTGACCGCCCGAAGCGGTGACCCGTCACGTGATTGTAAAATTTTCTCATTCCGCTTGTGCCTATCAGTCGCCCACCCCCGGCCCCCGGCAGAAGCAAGCGAGAGGACAGCGCGCGAGACAAGCCAGCGAGGTCTGCCTCCGGACAAAAATGAGATGGAGGTCTCAACGGTACGGATGGATGGCGTGGCGTGGGCGTGGCCGCGCGGCCGGGCCGGGTTGCTGACACACCCAGGACCTCTTGGACAAGCTACGGTTCGAGAGCATAGAGCAGCGGCGGCAACTGTGCAGGTACGTGCGCGCGGCGGCCGGCGGCGGCTGACGGTGCAGCGATGTCGTCAAGGGACGCAAGCGGAAGCTCTCGGAGCTGTACTACCTGTGCCGGAGCCCGCTGGCGCCGATCACGGACGACATCATCGCCCAGGAGGACGACAACCTGATGGCGTTTCTCGAGAAGAACGACCTCGAGCGGTACCGGGCCGGGTACGTGGCGATGGATGGCGCGGACGTGGGGCTGACGGGCAGTGGCCACCTGTTTGACGAGAGCTCGCTGCCGCCGCCGAAGTACTCGCGCATCGAGCCGCGGAAGCGGCCGGCGGTCAAGCTGGAGCCGGCGCCGGCTGAGGACGCCAAGAGGAGCGCGGGCAAGGGCGTGGCGGCGACGCCGGGCCGGATGACGACCCGGGTGAGCTCCGGCGCGATCCGGCACAAGTCCGTGAACGAGCTGCTGGGCAACACGCCGCGGACGGCGGGCGCGGGCGCGGGCGCGCCGAGCACGGCCGTCGCTGCACGGCCGGCGCGGCGCGCGGACGACGCGCTGGCGCGGCGCAAGGCGTTCCCGAAGCTCGTGCTGTCGCAGCAGCAGCCGCGGTCGAACGGCGGCCCGCCGCTGGTCAAGATCTTCTACTCGATCCAGGCGTCGCCGCTGAACAAGTTCATCCCGTCGTCGCACAAGGCGCTGACGACGGAGGACTACTTCCTGTCGTACCTGGAGGCGCGGCTGATGATCACGTTCTCGCGGATCGAGGAACTCAAGAAGGACGGCAAGTGGAGCCTGCGGCAGCCGCAGAAGTTCCACGCGCCCAAGCGCGCCAAGACGCACTGGGACAACGTGCTGGACGAGATGAAGTGGCTGTCGACGGACTACGCCGAGGAGCGCAAGTTCAAGATCGCGCAGTGCTGGAAGATCTCGAGCTGGGTGGCCGACTACTGGACGTACGGCAAGACGGTGTGCGTCAAGACGCGGCCGCCGACGCTGCTGCCGCGCGAGGGCGACGAGGCCGCCAGCGACCAGATGGACACAGACAAGCCGTCGGAGCCGCCGTCGCCGCTGACGGTGCCGGAGGACGACATGTCGGTCGAGTACGCGGACGGCGACAAGCCGGACGAGCCCGCCGACGAGGTCGTCGACCGGCCGGAGCTGCGGGGCTCGGCGCTGACGACGCTGACGCTGGCGCCGAGCTTCGGCGACATGGCCGCGCACACGACGAGCCTGCGGCTCGACCAGGCCAACCTCGAGATCTCGAAGCTGATCGAGAGCATCCCGCTGTACGTGGCGCCGACGCCGTTCGAGGACGTCACCTACCACGACGACATCGAGGACCTGCCCATCGTGCCGCTGTCCAAGTACTCGGCCATGGACTCGCTCGCCGCCGGCGCCGAGCACGCGTCGTGGCGGCGGTTCGAGTTCGAGCACGCCGAGGACGAGCCCGAGCCCGAGCCCGCGCCGGCCGCGCCCAAGGTCGCGCTCGAGGGCTCGTCCGCGCACCGCGCGCTCTTCATCAGCGAGAGCGCCAAGCGCGCCACGTACGTGCGGCCGCCGCTGCCGCCGAACCTCAAGTACGTCGAGTACGTGGTGCCGACGATCTGGCTGCCGCAGGACGACGCCACGCTCCTGCGCCTGGCCTCGGACTATGCATACAACTGGGACGTGATCGCGGCGCACATGAACCCGCGCCAGTCGTGGGGCATCAACTCCAACATCGAGCGGCGCACGCCGTGGGAGTGCTTCGAGCGGTGGCTCCAGCTCGAGCCCAACTTCCAGTCCCAGGACCTCTACGGGCCGTACGCGCGCGCCAGCCAGACCTGGCTCGACACGAGTGCGCGCGCCCAGAGCATCACCAAGCGCCGGCTGACGCCCATGGGCGTCCACGCCGACAGCTCCCAGCGCGGCCAGAAGCGCCAGCGCTGGGCCGGCCTCTTCGAGGCCATCCGCAAGAGCCTGCGCAAGCGCGAGAACGCGCCCAAGCCCAACACCGTGCCGCCGATCGTGCGCAAGCAGCAGTCGGCCGACGGCAGCAAGGTCACCGTGCCGACCCCGCTGGACCTGTCGAAGCTCAAGTTCGACCGCGACCGTGCGCTGGCCGACGCGTACCTGATGCAGCAGCAGCAGCAGCGCAACGCGGCCGCCGCGGCCTCGACCACGCCCCAGGACTCGGCGGGCCAGGCGAGGGTGAGTGCATGACCCGGCACGACTAACGGCAGATTGCGCGCGCGTTTCCAAACAACGCGGCCGTGGCTGCGGCCGTTGCCGCCCAGCGCGGCGGCAACGTGGCCGCGCAGGTGCAGGCGCAGGCTCAGGCACAGGCACAGGCGCAGGCTCAGGCCCAGGCCCAGGCCCACGCGCAGGCCCAGCAGGCCCACGCCGTCGGCACGCCCGGCCGCGTGGGCACGCCCGGCATGGTCGGCACGCCCGGCCGCTTGGGCACGCCCACCATGGGCACCCCCGGGGCCATTGCCATGCACGGCACGCACAGCCAGCAGCAGCACGCCATGGGAATGGTCCACGGCGTGCATGGCGTGATTGGCACCCCCGTGCGCGTGGCCACCCCTGGGCGCGTGGCCACGCCGGGCATGGGCACGCCCGTCCAGGTGCCGGCCATGCCCGCCAACGGCCAGCACGGCCAGGGCCAGCTGCCGCACGGCCAGCACCCAGGCCAGCACGGCCAGGGCGGTGCCGGCGGCGCCGGCGGCGCCGGTGGCATGTCGGTCATGTACTAGGCTGAAAAGCTACGGATTGTTTGTGGTTACGGTATGGTTGGGTATGGCATCTTGGGTATCTTTTCTCGCTGTATAGCTTAGCTGTATAACATGTATATCATTGTCATGGGATCGTCAGGTGATTGCCACGCGCTGGGACCTGCGGTGCGGTTGCCGTCTGGCGGCTGGCGGCGCCGATCCCCGCACCCGCGGCGATCGCGCGCTGGGTATATAACCAGCCGGTGCGGGCGGGGAGCGTAGACATCCACGATATCGACAGACACTATGGGATTACTAGTAAGTGCCTAGCTGGGCATCGCGCGGCTGAGCGCCGCACGAGCCGCACGGGGTGCATGAGCCGCACGGGCTGCATGATCTGCGCCGCCGCGCCGCACGAACCCGCTGACGCGCAGTCCATCTTCGGCACCAACAACGGCGACTCGATGTTCCAGCGGCGGATCGACCGCCGGCTGGACGACGAAAACACGTACCGGCACTACTACGACGCGCCCACGGTGCGCAACCCCGGCGACCTGGTGGTCGACTACCACGACCGGCGGCGCAAGTCGTCGGTGACGGCGCCGACGGCGTCTGGGGCGTCCCCGGCCAAGTGAGCTGGCGCGTGCAAGTGGCGCGGACGTATCGTCCGGCACGGGTAGTAAGCAGATAATAAACTCGCCGATGACGACACATCCACGTGACCTCTCGTAGCGGCCGTCCCTGAGTGGCCTAGCGCGGCAGCGTGCGCCCTGCGGTAGACGCTGTCACTGCGTAGCACTGGTACCGCTCGCCACGCACAACCGCGCCACAGTGTCGCAGGTGTGCCCCTAGCCTGCCACGTGACGCAGAGGTGGCGCACCGCGTGACAGATGCAGCCGTAGCCGCGTCGCCGCGCGCCCTGCGGCCGATGCGCTGTCCCTTATTTGTTTATCGTTCTTCTAGCGCACCACCAAACCTTGCCAGCTTTTTCTCTTTTTTTTTTCATACAACCCTTCTTTTTTTTTTTTTTCGCCTTTCCTTCTATACACTCGAAATTTTATATAAAAGTAATAGAATTTTCTCGTTCTATTCTTTTCCTACGGAGATCGTTTCTTTCAATATATAATTGATTGCTTTCGTTTTCATATTTGATTTTTGATATTTTGCAATCATGGCTGATATTTCCGACAAATTCAACTCGCTTGAGATTAGCGGCAAGGCCGATGGCCCCAGCGCGGACGGCGAGAAGAGCGCCTACGTCCCGCCCCACGCCCGTACGGCGGGCAAGCCCGACCTGAACTCGTCGCGGTACAGCAGGTAGGTGGCGACGCGCGGCGCGTACGCGCCGCACGGTCTGCGGCTGAACACACACTGACTGACAGACCCGAAGGCAGCAACTGGGGTCGCGGCGGCAGCAGCGGCTACGGCGGCGGCTACGGCGGCGGCGGTGGCCGTGGCTACGGCGGCGGCGGCCGTGGCTTTGGCCGCGAGCGTGAGCGCGGCGGCGACTTTGGCCGCGGCGGCAGCTCGCGTGGCGGCGGCGGCAACGGCGGCCGCTTTGTTGACGGCAAGCACATCCCGGGCCCGGCCGACCCCCGGCTGGAGAAGGAGCTGTTCGGCGACGAGGGAAAGATCAAGCAGAACACGGGTATCAACTTCGACAACTACGACGACATCCCGGTCGAGGCCTCGGGTGACGACGTGCCCGAGCCGATCACGACCTTCACCGACCCGATCGAGGAGGTCCTCATGGAGAACATTAAGCTGTCGGGCTACACGCGCCCGACGCCCGTCCAGAAGTACTCGATCCCGATCGTCCACAACGGCCGCGACCTGATGGCCTGTGCCCAGACCGGTTCCGGCAAGACCGGTGGTTTCCTCTTCCCCATTCTTTCACAGGCGTTCCACGACGGACCCAGCCCGCGCCCGAGCGGCCCCGGCGGCTACAGCAACAAGGCCTACCCGATCGCGCTGGTGCTTGCGCCCACGCGTGAGCTGGTCTCGCAGATCTACGACGAGGCCAAGAAGTTCGCCTACCGGTCGTGGGTCAAGCCCTGCGTCGTCTACGGTGGTGCCGACATCGCCTCGCAGCTGCGCAACATCTCGCGCGGCTGCGACCTGCTCGTGGCCACCCCCGGTCGTCTTGTCGACCTGCTCGAGCGCGGCCGTATCTCGCTCTCGGGCATCAAGTTCCTCGTGCTCGACGAGGCCGACCGCATGCTTGACATGGGTTTCGAGCCCCAGATTCGCCGCATTGTTGAGGGTGAGGACATGACCCGCGTCGATGAACGCCAGACGCTCATGTTCTCGGCCACCTTCCCCAGAGACATTCAGATGCTGGCCCGCGACTTCCTGAAGAACTACATCTTCCTGTCGGTCGGCCGTGTCGGCTCCACTTCGGAGAACATCACCCAGCGCGTCGAGTACGTCGAGGACATGGACAAGCGCTCGGTGCTGCTTGACATCCTGGCCACGCACCAGGGCGGTCTGACCCTGATCTTCACCGAGACCAAGAAGATGGCGGATGCGCTCTGCGACTACCTCATGAACCAGAACTTCCCGGCCACGTCGATTCACGGCGACCGTTCGCAGCGTGAGCGTGAGCAGGCCCTGGACATGTTCCGCAGCGGCCGCACGCCGATCATGGTCGCCACGGCTGTTGCCGCCCGTGGTCTCGACATTCCTAACGTCACCCACGTCGTCAACTACGACCTGCCCACCGACATCGACGACTACGTCCACCGTATCGGTCGTACCGGCCGTGCCGGTAACACGGGTATGGCCACCGCGTTCTTCAACCGCAACAACAAGGGCGTTGTCAAGGACCTCATCGAGATTCTCAAGGAGGCCAACCAGGAGGTGCCCTCCTTCCTCGAGACCGTCGCGTCCGAGGGCAGCTACGGCGGTAGCCGTGGCGGTGGCCGTGGTCGCGGCGGAGCTTCGCGCGGTCCCTCGCGCGACTTCCGTCGCGGCGGTGACGGCGGCTACGGTGGTGGCTACGGCGGTGGCTACGGTGGCAACGGCGGCTCGTTCTACGGCGGCGGTGGCGGCGGCGGCGACTACGGTCGCTCGTCCTACGGCGGTAACAGCGGATCGTCCTACGGCGGCGGCGGCGGCGGTTCCAACTGGTGGTAAACGGTATCTCGATCCAGCACACTCGTGGCGCGTGTGCACGGCACCGGGGCAGTCTGCCGCCCAACTCTCTATTGTCTTTGCATGCGCTCCACCATCTCATAACGCCGTTTCATATTTGCTGGGCTTCTGATTTTTTTTTTCTTCTTCTCGTTCCTCTACTGGAGACGAATTTTTTCTTATGAGGTATCGCTGGCTGTCTTATTAGCTTAATATGGCTGCTGATATCAGTGTCAATGGTTCAGAAAAAGTTTGCGTCTTTGTTTCTGTTTTTTCTACCAGTTTAATTTATGTTTTATGTATATTAGAGCTATCGACTGGTATGTTGGGCGAATTTTATTTGGTTATTTTAGAATGGGCATAAAAAGTTTTTTTTTATTTACGGAGAAAATTAGGGCTGCCATATTCGAAGAATACTATGTAGCTTATCTTATATTGTTCTAACAGGAACTGGTAATGATTAGACTGGAATGAAGATTGCAAATATATATATCAATACAATATTTGTTTAAAAAACTTTTGGGCGCGTTCGCCGTATATATCAACGGGATCACTTGTAGAAAAATTCGTGCGGTTGGGAGGTTGAGCCGCACGACGTGCGGCTCGCTACGGCAGATGAGCCGCACTACATGCGGCTCACTACAGCTGGTGAGCCGCACTGCGTGCGGCTGGTCGCATGTGAACAGTATTTTATATACAGTGCAGTGGCGCCTAGTCAAAGCCCGCAAACTCGGCGTCGCTGGCCTCGGCATCGTCGGCGCTGGCGGCCGCGCCGCCCTCGAACTCGCTCTCGCTCGCCTCGGTCTCGGATGCGTCCACACCGGCCTCCTTCCAGCGGCGCTTCATGGACGCAAAGTTCTCAATGTCCTCCGGCACGAGCGCAGAGCAGATCAGGCGCTCGTTGGCCACGTGCTCGCCGACCAGGTTGCGCGTCGAAAGGTTCCACACGCAGATGGTGCCGTCGGTCGAGACAGACGTCATGAACGCGTGGGCGGCGGCGGCGAACTTGGGCGTGAGCGCAGCCGCAAAGATCGACGGCACCGGCAGCGTGCAGAAGGAGAGGTCCTTGACGCGGGTCTTGTGGCGCAGCAGCTCGAACGCCACGTCGTCGGCTCCGGCAGCCACGTCGGCCGCGCGGCGGAACTGGATCGCGCCGTTGCCGAGCGACGAGACCAGGTACTCGACCGGCTCGTCTGCGGTAGCGTCCCAGAACGTCGTGTACGCCAGCGTGTGCAGCGGCGACTTGAGCTCGATCGTGTGCACCGGCTTGAAGGCCATGTCGTAGACGACGATCTTGCGGTCGGCGCCGACCGCATACAGGCCGCCGTCGCCATTCCAGCACACGCGCAGGCCCTCGAAGCCGAGCTTGGTGTGGCTCGCGTTCTTGGCCGTCATCAGGTTCCACAGGCGGATCGTGCGGTCGCGGCCCACGCTGATCGCGATCTTGCCGGTCGGGTGCACGGCCACGTCGTTGACGGCGCCCTTGTGGCCGCCCTTCTTCATGTCGGCCAGCACCTCCCAGTCCTTGGTGCGCCACACGAGGATCTTGCCGTCCTCGCCGGCCGAGAGCAGCCACTTGGCCGCGCCCGAGCCGGCCGGCGTGATGAAGCTCAGCCGGGTGATGCTGCCGTCGTGGTACAGCATCGTGCCGATCTCCTTGCGCTTCTGCAGGTCGTACAGCCGGATGTGCTCGTCGTTGCCGCCGGTGACCAGGTACCGCTTGGACTGGGTCATGCACCGGATCGCCGACGTGTGCGCCGAGAAGTAGAAGATCGGCGAGAACACGGCGGTGTCGGGCTCCTGCTCCTGTCCGGCGCTGGGCATCGCGAACGCCTGCGGCGACACCGTCATGGACAGACACAGAAGCTGGTGGTCGTACGAGCCGGCGATCACGCGCAGGATCGGCTCGAAGGGGCCCTTGGCCTCGAGGGCCGCGAGCTCGTCGTCCGAGTTCTCGGCGGCAGCCGCGGCCGCGGCCGCCGGCGGCTCGGCCTGCTTTTTGGCAGACGCCTTGGCGGCGCCGGTCTCCTCACTGCGCTTGCGCTTGGCCATCGTGATCCGAGCGAGATCGGGGCAGAGGGTGTGTGGGGAGGCAGCGGTCGTGGACGCCGAAAATTCGCGGAAAAAATTTATGAGCCGCACAATTAGAGTTTTTTACAGACTTGTGTACAAACGGCCGCGCGTGCGGCTGGCGCCGCGCCGGCCGCCGCACGGCGTGCGGCTCGCGCCGCACGCCGTGCGGCGCCTACGCCGCCGCCTTCTTGCGCTTGTCCGCGCGCGACTCGGCCTTCTTGGCCGGCGTCGCAGAGTCCTTGGAGGCCACGGGCGCCGCCGCGGCCGCCGGCGCCGAGTGGATCGACGTCGTCAGGTCGTCGATGAACGTGCCAGACGTCGTCGACGGCACGCCGTACCAGCGCTGGATCCAGCGGTTGGCGCGCGCAAACGCGTGCTGCAGGCTCAGCGCGTGCTCGCCGTAGTCGTACGTCGGGTTCAGGGGGTCGCTGGCCAGCACGGCCAGCTTGGCCGCCGCCGCCTTGGAGTCGGTCTCGGCCTGGTGCAGCAGCTGCTGCTGCAGCAGCTGCTTGCGCTTGCCGACGGCCGGCGGAGGCACGGCCGAGGCCGCCGTGGCCGCCGTCAGCACGGCCAGCGAGATGCCGCACACGGACTCCGAGTCCGAGTGGTCAAAGACGTCGTGCGTGCGGATGCGCTTCCACGCCGTCTTGAGCGCGCCCTCGGCGTAGCGCGCGCGGCGCTTGCGGCGGTCCGAGACTCGCACGATGCGGTCGACCACGGCGTCGCACTTGTCCTTGCGCGCGCTCGCCAGCTCGGCCGCGGCCGCGTCCGCCTTGGACAGCTTCTTGGGCGGCTTGATGACGAGCTTCGGGGCCGGCGCCGGCGTCGAGACCGGCGTCGACGCCGCCGAGGCCGCCGGCGGCGCCGGCGCCGGTGTGGGCGGCGCCGGCGCCGGCTCCTCGGCCGGCTCCGGCTCGGACTCGGTCTCGTCCGGCTCCGGCCGGGCGTCGGCCGGCTCGTCGTCGTCGTCTTTCTTGCGGCGCTTCTTGCGGCGCTCCTTCGGCTCGGTCTTGACCGCCGTCGGCGTCTGCGAGCTCTCCAGGTGCCGGCGCCGCTCCTCAACCATGCGCTCCGCAAACTCCTTCTCCGGCACGGTGTCCAGGTTGTCGTCCTCGATCACGCCCTCCGGCAGCTTCTCCATGGCGGGCACCTTCAGTCCGTCGTCCTGTCCGAGCCCGAACGGGTTCGACCGGATGCTCTCGGGCGTGAAGTCGCTTTCGAGATACACCCACATGATCCACAAAAACACCCGGGCGCGCGATGGCGAAGTCAACTGGGTGTTGACGATCAGGTCAAAGAACTCGTACGGCGGGCGGAAGAAGACGTCGGTGACGCGGGAGCCGTACGTGGCCAGGATGAACACCAGGTTGATCGGGTTCGTGCGCGGGATCTGGGCCTGCTGCAGCAGCTGGTCCAGCGTGCTCGGCTCGGGCCGGTCGTCGCACGCGCCCTTGAGGATGCTCTTGAGCCGCGGCGCGTCCTGCAGCTGCTTGTACGCCGAGTGGTCCGCGTACGTCTGCAGCGACGGGATCGGGTGGTACGTCCGCAGCTGCGCGCGCATCTCGGGGAAGACTGTCGTCAGCGCCGCCGGCCGGCCACTTACAGTTGAGCGTGGTGTTCATGCGACCGATGTTGACCAGCAAACACACCATCGCGATGTTGAGCCCCGCCTGCCTGTTGCCGAGCAGCTTCTCGCGCAGCACCCGCGACGACTTGGACGACCGCGCCATGGCGTCGATGTAGATCTCGGCGTACGTGTGGCCGCCCGTGCCGTCGTAGCTGTTGGTGAACGCCCGGGTCTCGTCGTTGAAGAGCGCCTTGAGGAACGCGTACTGGATGTCCTGCCGCCACAGCGGCTCGCTGTCCTTCTTCTTGAGGTGCCGGATCTTGGAGTTGATCAGCATCGTCTGTGACCGAAACGTCCGCAGGATGCTCGGCGACGACCGCGAGCTCGAGCCGCTGGGCCACGGCCCGGGCGTGCCGTCGTCGGCCCTGGCGCCGCGCCCGTCGACGTCGACGCCGTCGGCGACGGCCGCCGCGATCGCGGCCGCATCCGCGGCGTCCATCGCGCCCTCACTTGCCCGCGCTGCGGCGCCGGACTCGCGGCGGGACGCCGCGCGGCGGCCGCGCTTGGCCTTGGGCTTGGGCTCGTCGTCGCCGACGCCGCCGGCGCCGCCGCCGAGGGGGCCGGCCTCGCCCATCACGACGTCCTCGGCCTCGGTTGTCGACCCGGTTGTCGAATCTCGCTCGAGCCGGTCGGCTTCGGCGGGCGTGGCGGCGTCAGGCGCGGCCGCCGCGGCCGCGGCAATCCGTCCGCCAGCTTCGTCGTGTGCTTCTGGCGCCATCGTCTGTTCTGCCCACCGCCTGCGTGCTGAGAGACCGCTGGGCTGTGAGTCTTACTTGGACATGGCTCTGGCCTTTGTTTGGCGGTGAGTTGTACTATCGCGAGATGCCCAAGCGGGACGGCGCGCGACGGGTGGGGCGGTAGGTGCGCAAAACGTGCGCAGTTGGAACCGCAGCCGCGCAAGCGCGTGCAGGCGCTACCCGCCCGCCCGCACGTTGCAGGGTTTTGCTAATTTTTTTTTTTCACTTCCTGAAAATTCGTCGACACTCGCACGATATCTGAATCATCGCCACCGGTGGCCGCTCAGATACTGCAAGATACCGAGGGATCGTTTCTTGCTTGGATAAAGCATTCTCGACACAGATACAGTGAGTTGGCGACGGATGGGCGCGGGCGCGGCGGCGTGGCGGCGAATCGGCGGCGGCGGAGCGAGCGCGACCGCCCGCGACCAGGCGGCGGCGGCGGCCGGCCGGCCGGCGGCGGCGGTCGCGCGTGCGGCCGGCCGGTCCGCGCACCCTGCCGCGCCCGCGCCCCCCCAGGCCCGCACAGCGCTGACTTCCAGACCACAGACATGAGCGCCGAGCACGGAATATCGACGCCGCCCCTCTCGGACGACGAGCAGCAATTGCCGCCGCAGGAGGTCGCCGTTGAGGACAAGGAGGCGGCCACGAAGATCAAGTCGGTGTCGTTCGCCGAGCCTGAGGCGTCGGACGACGAGGCCGACAAGCCCGTCGGGCTGCCGCCGCACCCCGACAACCCCGACTTCACGCAGCTGACGCCGCTGAGCCCGGAGATCATCGCGCGCCAGGCCACGATCAACATCGGCACGATCGGCCACGTCGCGCACGGCAAGAGTACGGTGGTCAAGGCGCTGTCGGGCGTGCAGACGGTCCGGTTCAAGAACGAGCTCGAGCGCAACATCACGATCAAGCTCGGGTACGCCAACGCCAAGATCTACAAGTGCGACGACCCGACGTGCCCGCGGCCGGACTGCTACCGGTCGTTCCGGTCGGACAAGGAGGTGTCGCCGCTGTGCGAGCGGATCGGGTGCAACGGCCGGTACCAGCTGCTGCGCCACGTCTCGTTCGTCGACTGCCCCGGCCACGACATTCTCATGTCGACGATGCTGTCGGGCGCGGCGGTGATGGACGCCGCGCTGCTGCTGATCGCCGGCAACGAGTCGTGCCCGCAGCCGCAGACGTCGGAGCACCTGGCGGCGATCGAGATCATGAAGCTCAAGCACATCATCATCCTCCAGAACAAGGTCGATCTGATGCGGGAGGCCAACGCGCTCGAGCACTACAAGAGCATCCTCAAGTTCGTCAAGGGCACCGCCGCCGACAAGGCGCCCATCATCCCGATCTCGGCGCAGCTCAAGTACAACATCGACGCCGTGAACGAGTACCTGGTCAAGTCGATCCCGGTGCCGGTGCGCGACTTCCTGGCCACGCCGCGGCTGATCGTGATCCGGTCGTTCGACGTCAACAAGCCTGGCGCTGAGATCGACGACCTCAAGGGCGGCGTCGCCGGCGGCTCGATCCTCACCGGCGTCCTCCGCCTCGGCGACGAGATCGAGATCCGCCCCGGCATCGTCACCAAGGACAACGAGGGCAAGATCCAGTGCCGCCCGATCTTCTCGCGCATCGTCTCGCTCTTTGCCGAGCACAACGACCTCAAGTTCGCCGTCCCCGGCGGCCTCATCGGCGTCGGCACCAAGGTCGACCCCACGCTCTGCCGCGCCGACCGCCTCGTCGGCCACGTCCTCGGCGCCAAGGGCCAGCTGCCCAACATCTACACCGAGGTCGAGATCAACTACTTCCTGCTCCGCAGACTGCTCGGCGTCAAGACCGACGAGAAGAAGCAGGCCCGCGTCCAGAAGCTGACCAAGAACGAGATCCTGATGGTCAACATCGGCTCGACCGCGACCGGCGCCCGCGTCGTCGGCGTCAAGGCCGACCTGGCCAAGCTCCAGCTGACGTCGCCGGCGTGCACCGAGCTCGGCGAGAAGATCGCGCTCTCGCGGAGAATCGAGAAGCACTGGCGTCTGATCGGATGGGCCACCATCAAGAAGGGCGTCATCCTCAACCCGGTCTCGGCCGAGTAGGGGGAGAAAAGTTAGAGCTATATAGTGAAGAGATCTACAGCTAGCTGCTGATGTACCCGGCGTCGCACCAGTTCTTGATCGGCAGGCAGCTCAGGTACTTGCACCAGCTGCAGTGCCCGCCGCCGTTGTTGAAGTGCCGGATCAGCACGACCATGTACACCACCGCGGCCAGCAGCGCCGCCGCCCGCACCAGCAGCCACAGGTACCACCCGACCTTGCGCGCGTAGAACAGCCGGGGCGTGGCCTTGATGCGCTCGCCCACCGTCGCCGTCCGCTCGTAGATCGGGTCGTCCGTCCGCAGCGCCAGCGGGCTGCGCAGCAGCGTGATGCCCAGCAGCGCGCCCATGCAGAACCCGCCGATGTGCGAGAAGTTGTCCAGCCCCGGCAGCAGGCCGATCGCGAACGACAGCACGATCACGATCAGCAGGAAGAGCAGGAACCGCCGCGGGTGCGGGTACAGCGACCAGTTGAAGAGAATGTCCAGGACCTCGATCGCGATGATGCCGAAGAGCGCGCCCGACGCGCCGCTGCCGTCAGAGCCGCCGCGCCCGCACTTACCAGCTGGACACGCCGTCCGGCGAGAAGTTGCCGCCGAGCACAAAGCCGCTGATGCCCGACGCCAGGTAGATGACGATGTACTTGACGTGGCCGATGTCGCTGCCGTCAGCGCGCCCGCCCCCAGCCTACCTTTCGACCCGGGCGCCCGACTGCAGCTGCAGCGCCAGGTTGAAGATGATGTGCACAAAGCCGGCGTGCAGGAACATGGGCGTGATGAACCGCCACCACTGGTGCGGGTGCGTGCCGACGCCGCCCATGCCGCACAACTCGGACAGCGAGCAGACCTGGTCGTCGACCGACGTCGAGTTCGGGCACGGAAACTCGTCGACCGAGTCCGTGACGCCCTTGATGTAGTGCATGCATGGCACGTACCGCGAGCCCAGGTTGATCTGCAGGTACGTCGACGGCCCGACCATCGGATTGAACGTCGGCCGGGTGGCAATCGGGCTGCCGGTGAGCTGGGCCATCCGCACCAGCATGTAGATGAAGACGCCGACCTGGACGAGCGACAGCCCCCACGTCACCCACGGCCGCCGCTTGCGCTCGGGGCGCTCGAGCACGGGCGGCGCATTCTCGAGCACGGCCGCGTCTGGCGGCAGCGGCGGCAGCGGCGCGTCGTGCCGCATCGACGACGGGCCGCCGGGGACGTACCGGCCGCTGTATTTTGTGAGCGGGACGTCGTCCGCGTAGGGGTCTTGGCCCTTGGACGCCATGGAGTAGCTCGTCGTGGTCTGCGACAGGTTGCTGAGCTCGTAAACGCCCTCGTCCTGGCCGTAGTAGGCGCCGCCGTGCGCCGTCGGCGAGTCGTTGTACTTGTATCGGTTCTCCATCGGCTCGGTGGCGCTGCCGCGGGATCCTGGGGTGTCAGCGGGCGGACGGGGAGCGCCGGGCGGCCCTGCGGCCGGGCGCGCGGCGGCGGCGGCCGCACGTACCTGGTTGCGGTGCGGAAGCGGCTCAGCAGCGACTTGGCGGTTTGCGAGGCTGGCACGTTAGTCAGCAACCGGGTTTGCTTATGTCATGTCCCACGCTCGGCGCGTGTTACGTCATGCCAGGTACGGACCCTGGGCCAGGCACGGGCGCGGCGGCCGGGCGCGGCGGCCGGGCGCGGCGGCCGGGCCGGCCTCGGCCCCGGCCCCGGGGAGGACAGGCGCAGCGGCGGGCGCCGGCCAGCGACAGCGGCCGGGCTGTGCGTGCGCCGCACACCGTCGGGCTGCGCGCAGCGGTCCCGAGTCGCCGCGCGACGTGCGGCGCCGGGAGCGCCGGCGCGCAGCACGCCCGATCGGGCCGGGCTGTGCATGCGCCACACGGCGCGGCAGCGCACAGCGGTCCCGAGCCGCCGCGCAGCGTGCGGCGTCCTACGCGCGGCCAAGCCGCAGCCCGTGCGGCTGAATGTCTAATCTATTGGCGCCGCTTGTCCAGCGCGTTCTTGATGCGGTACTCGCGGATGTCGCCCGTCCGGTCCAGCGGCTTGTTCCACTGTCCCCAGCCCGCCAGCCGGACCACGATGCAGGTGGCGTTGTCGTCGCCGCCCACAGCCTCGGCGTACTTGACGATCTCGCGTGCGGCGTCCTGCGGCGTGCCGCGCATAAACCCCGAGTTGTAGCCGACCGAGGTCGCCACGTCGACGATCTCTTGGTCGGATGCAAAGCCCGACACGCCGTCGGACATGCTGGCGTCAGCGTGCGCGCGCCACCACTTACAGAACCAGAAACGGCTCGTTGCCGCCAAAGCCCCTGTCGGACTTGGGGTTGCCGAGGTCGACCTCGGTGATGTCCGGCTCGGCCGACACGCCCAGCTGCTTCATGCGGCGGTCGCCAAACGACCGCGTGTTGGCGAAGCTGCCGTAGCGCTCCTCGCCGAACGAGTCCGTGAAGAAGTTGGACGCGTACCGGCGCAGCCGGCGGCTCTCGACCGGCGACGACGGGTGGTGGGCCACGGTCAGCGCGTGGGCGACGCCGTCGCGGTCGCAGAGCACGCACCGCGTGTCGCCGACGTGCGACACCACGAGCTTGGCCGGGTGCGGCGCCCAGTACGGCTGGTCCGGGTCCTCGGACCACAGGTACACGGTCGTGCACGTCGAGCCCGACGCCGTGCCGGTCATGGTGAAGTCGTAGTCGGCCTTCAGAAACGCCAGCGGCAGCCGCAGGGCCAGGTCGTTGTCGAGCCCGATCTGGGCCCGGTACTTTTCGAATTGGCCCTTCCAGCGCTTCCAGTAGCCGCCGATGTTGTCGCGCCAGAGCGCCTCGAGAGCGTCTGCGCTGTGCAGATCGCAGTCCTCGACGTAGCGCACAAGGTCCGCGTCCAGGAAGTCGCTGCACTGCGCGCCGCCGTGGCCGTCAAACACGCCGAACGAGAACACGCTGCGCGTGGCCGGGCCGGACTGCGACCGCGGCGCCAGCGACGACCGTGCCGGCAGCGTCAGTACCGACAGATCGTACCGGTCCTCGTTCTCGAGCCGGTTGCCGCGCGACGAAAAGTGCCCGAGGTACGTCGGCGTAGAGTCCAGCGAGACCCGCAGCCGGGGCGGAGTCGTGCCGGGCCGCACGCCGGCGCGCTTGGTGACGGCCGGCGCGGTGTAGTACTTGGAGAAGTGGCGGCAGCTGCCGGCGGGACGCACGCGCGTGCTGTAGGCCACGAAGAATCCTGGCGTCAGCGTGCCCGGCGCACATACTCACTATACGAGTCCGCCAGACTCCAGGCCGGACGGGCGGTCATGGCGGAGGCGGGAGCGCCCGGCGGACGGACGAGCCGAGCGGGCGATATCGACCGATGATTCGGCCGCCGCGGTCTGTGTTCGGCGGGAGCTGTGCGCAGACAGCGATCGGGGGTCCTGGACGGTCGTCCCGTAGCGTTCGCGGGCCGTCCTGGTCGTTCGAGGCGGTCTGTTGCCGGATTTCCCCGGCAGATATTGGCCGGCGGCGTCTGGAATCCCCTCTTTGTTCCGCAGACGCACTCCCAACAGCTAAGACGAATCGGCCGAGGGGAAGCTACGCGGGACCGGCAGGACGCCGGCGCCAGCACGCCGACGCCCCACGGCGCGGGCCGGGCTGTTTCCCGACCGGGCGAAGGCTACGAGGGCCGCGGGCGTGGCGGGAGGTGGCGGCCCCGGGGCCGCCGGCCTCGCCAGCCGTTGACGGCTGACAGAGAGCGGGCGCGTGATGACTAAGCACCACGGCGGCAAAAATGAAAAATTTTAGCGATGCTTGGTTTCGATCCAAGGACATCAGGGTTATGAGCCCTGCGCGCTTCCACTGCGCCACATCGCTTTGTGTTAGAAGGTAGGCGCGGAAGCCACATAAGATGGCCGGCATGGTCACGTGCCTCGCCCGGCGGCCTCTAGGGCCCTCGGCGCGGGCCGCGGCCGATCGGCCGACCTCAGGGGCTATCAAGCAGCAGGTACCGGGCTACCGTACCGGTACGCAGCCCCTCGCACCCAGCGCTGCGGGGCGCCAGGCCGCCGGCTCACAGGCCCGGCGCGCTGGAGCGGCGCGCGCCGCCGCGCCCGCCCCCCCGGCCCGCGTACGTGCGGACGACGGTGCGCCGGCTCTGCGCAGTGTTCGGTCGCGCGTCCAGAGCCGCCGCGTGCCACCCACCGTCGGGACTCGCCGCGGGCGCGTGCCAGATCCGGCCAGCCGCAGCGTCAAAGCGGCCGCGCGCAGCGCCCTAGCGCATGGCGCAGTTACCCACGGCCAGGGCTCCGGAACGCTAGACCAGCATCGTTAGCCGGCCACAACGGCCGCGGCGCGCGGCGTGGCATGTGTAACGCGCGGTCGCATCCCAAGGCTTGCCCGCCGCCGGCGTCGGCCGCAACCAGCGCGGCCGGCCGCCAGGTCGCCAGGCCGTCCCCAGCGTCCCGGCCGCGACCTCGTAGACCACACAGACATGAGCACACGCGTGAGCAGCTACGGCGGATCGCCGGCCAGCGAGCAGACCGAGGAGCAGGTGCCGTTCGTGAACGGCGCGGAGGCAGTGCGGCGCGATCGCGACGGCCGCGACGGCCACGACGACCGGCGCCGCTTCTCGGACGACGGCTCGGACGAGTACATCGGTACGGCGCCGCGCGCGCGCGCTGACCCAGACGACCGCGAGCTGTACGAGAACATCCGCAACCTGAGCCTGGGCGCGCTCGGCGAGCGGTTCGACGACGACGACTCGGACGACCACTCGCTGTACGAGTACATGAAGACGCTCGGGATCCTGACCGACACGGACGACGACACGCAGACCGAGGACACCAACCAGTACGTCGCGCACGACTCGGACGACTCGCGCGGCAGCGGCGACGCGGACGCGATCGCGACGGACGAGCTCGCCAACCACACCAACGACCTCTCCAACCACTACTACTTCACCGGGCAGTACCCCCAGGCGATCGTGCGCAACGCGGAGGACCGGTTCAGCGGGTACCCGAAGCTGCGCAAGCTGGTGGAGCTCAAGCGCGCGCACATGATCCAGAACGCGTGTCCGCCGTTCATCCAGTGGTGCCAGCCCGTCAACATGCCCGCGCTGCTCGAGATGTGGATGCAGAGCCGCGTCAAGTTCGACGTGATCATGGTCGGGTCCACGACGACGCCGTGCCCGTCGTTCAGCACGCTCAACAGCCTGCCGATCCAGAAGTTCGGCCTCAAGCCGTCGTTCGTCTTTCTCTGGCTGCCGTCGTCCGCGCTCGAGCTCGGCCGCGCCGTGCTCAACAACTGGGGCTACCGGCGCGCGGAGGACATCGTCTACGCGGTGCGCAGCCCGAACTCGGTGCGCGCGCCGCCGGGCATGAACAGCGACGAGATCTTCCGCAAGACCACGTGGCACTGCCTGATGGGCATCCGCGGGACCGTCCGCCGCTCCGTCGACACCAACGTGATCCACTGCAACATCGACACGGACGTCATCATCGAGCACGGCAACTCGCTCGCCGCCGTGCCCGAGACCATCTACACCGTGATCGAGAACTTTGCGCTGTCCAACCGCCGGCTGCACATCATCCCCAACTACCTGCCCAAGACCTCGTACGTCTCGGGCCGGCCGGGCTGGACCATCGTCAGCCCCGACGTCATCGGCTCGAACTTCTCGGTCGAGCAGTACTTTGCGTACACCAAGCGCTTCGGCGACCGCCTGCAGGAGAACCTCGACATCGAGAACCTGCGGCCCAAGAGCCCGGTCAAGCGCGACTACGGGCGCTACTCCAAGTAGATTGCTGGACAGTGAATTGAATGCCTGAGCGTAGTCCCGCGCCTAAACTTTCGGCGGCAAACGCTGGATCTGAACGAGGCGAAGCCTAGATCTCCCATCTATCCACCGCGTTTCCGATATCTTCCCAACACCGTCCGCACCAACCGACCCAGCTGGCCACCACGAACCCGGTTGCTCGACATGTCCACCGGCAAGAGCAACCACAAGTCGCCGACCATCCGGCGCATCCTGCAGGAGGCCAAGGAGCTGGCCGCGCCGTCCCGCGAGCTGCACGCGGCGCCGTCGGAGGTACGTTCCGCGCCGGCCGCGCTGACCCCAGGACAACCTGTTTGAGTGGCACTTCACCATCCGCGGCTCGCCGGGCTCGGTCTACGACGGCGGCTACTACCACGGCACGATTGTGCTGCCCGGCAACTACCCGCACGCGCCGCCGAGCTTCCGCTTTCTGCAGGAGAGCGGCCGGTTTGCGGTCAACCAGGAAATCTGCCTGTCGATCTCCAAGTTCCACGTCGAGGAGTGGCTGCCGGCGTGGGGCATCCGCACGGCGCTGCTGGCGCTGCGGGCGTTCATGCTGACGCCGGCGGCGGGCGCGGTGGGCGGCATCGACGGCGTGTCGGACGAGACCAAGCAGAAGATTGCGGCGGCGAGCGGCCGGTTTGTGTGCCGGACGTGCGGCGGCGGCCGGCCGGTGGCGGCGGCGTTTGCGGACGTGGACGCGGCGGCGGCCGAGCCGGAGCCGGCCGCGCCCGCGCTGGCGTTTGACTACAAGCCGGAGCCGGCCGAGCCGGCGGGGCCGGCCGCGGCGGCCGCGGCGTCGGGCGCGCAGGTCGCCGAGACCGCGGCCGCGCCGCGCGTGCCGCGCGCGCTGGCCGACAACGTCCTGATCGAGCCCACGACGGCCCGCGGGCCGGCCGGCCGGCCCGACACCGTGACCGAGCTCGTCGACCGCGTGATCTGGCTGCTGGTCGTCGTCATCGTCCTGCTCGTGCTCCGGCACTTTGTGTAGGACCCGGTCTGTACATATTGGCCCTTTTGCTCGGTTTCGGATGGCGTCGGATGGCAGCGTTTTGGCAGGATAGAATTACACGTATGGTACACTAGATGCTGTTGAACCAGTTGCCCTGGACCCAGTAGGCGCGGCCGCAGGCGGCGCGGTAGTCGAGGATGGCCTTGGCCACGAGCCAGTCGAGGATCTCGCCGGCCTCGACCGGCGTCAGCACCGGCGCGAACTTGCGCAGGAGCTCGGCGCGGGGGATGCCGGGGTGCAGCGCGACGGTCATGGCGACCAGGTTCGCCAGCTTGGTCCACATCGGCCGGTTGAGCGCGCCGTTGACGTCGATCCACGTGCGCGTGCCCGCGCAGCGCGGCAGGCTGGCCAGGACCTCGCCGTCGGTGCGCTCGGCGCCGTCCGGCGGCGGCGCGGCGGGCCCGTCCAGGCCCGGCACCGGCACGTCGCGCGGCGCGGCCACCGGGATGGGCGCCTCGGCGTTGCTCCGCAGCACCATGTCGCAGTCCAGGCTCTCGCGGTCGATCGAGCGCGAGATGTAGCCCTCCAGCAGCTTGCCGGACTTGAGGTTCACGCGCACGAGGTCGACCTGCTTCTCGGCGATCAGGTTCATCAGGCAGATCATCGAGCTGTCCGAGGCCATGCGCGACATGATCATGCCCTTGGACTCGGAGAACGTCCGGTGCAGGAGCTTGAAGAACGCGCCCGCGGCCTGCACCGAGTGGTCGCCCGTCCGCAGCCGCACGAGCGAGTTGAACCGGTCCGAGAACGCAAAGTTGCGGCCCGGCGCGCGCTTGTCCATGTCGCGCGTGACGTACACCAGGATCTTGTCCTTCTCCATGGCCTTGACCGCGCGCGAGCACACGTCCGAGCCGAACCGCTCGAGCAGGACCTTGGCGCGCTGCGCGTCGTACCGGTCCTCCTCGGTCGCGATGATGCTCTTGATGAGCTGCTTCACGCGGTCGAGCGCGTCGTCCGCGGCCGCCGGCGGCTCGTCGCACGCGTACGCGAACGGCACCGACCCCAGGTTCTCGTCCATCTTGACCGACGACACGAACGAGTGCACCGAGTCCAGCCAGTTGTCCTTGATGTCCTCGCGCACAAACTCCCACTCGCGCTCGCGCTCGCGGCGCGACGCGGCCAGCGCGGCCAGGATCTCGGCCTGGTTGCCGCCGGTTGCCAGCAGCGCCGAGCCGCTGAACTTGAGCTCGCTGTCGTTGTCCCTCCAAAACTCGGCCAGCACGGCCAGGTCCATGTTGCCCACGTCGAGGCCGGCCGGCAGCCGGCCGGCCTTGTAGGCCTCGAGGAAGATCGTCTCCCAGTTCTTGGCCGCCTTGTCGACGTTGCGCGACCCGCCGTAGAGCTTGCGCAGCTTCGGCCACCGCGACCGCACCGTGTCGGCCGTGTACGGCTCGCCGAGCGCCTCGGCCACGCGCTTCCAGTCGATTGTGCGCCCGGGGCCGCCGTAGACCGACCGCGTGATGATCACCAGCCGGTAGAACTGCTCGGCCTCGCGGAACCCGATCTGGGCCGTGTTGCGGCTGCGCCGCGCCGCGGGCTCGTCCGCGCGCTCGCTCTTGCGCCGCCCGTCGAGCTCGGCCTTGGGCTTCTTGCCCGGCCGCGTGTACGCCGCGAGCGGGTCGTTGCTCTGGAACTTGCGCTTGCGGCCGCGCCCGTCCTTCTCGCTCTCCTCGGCCTCGTCCAGGAACGTGCGCGCCTTCTTGCCGGCCGCCACCCGCTTGTTGTGCCGCTCCTCCATGCGCTTCTTGAGCTTGTCGGTTGCCGCGGCCTGCTGCTCCTCCGTCAGCTTGGTTGCACGCAGCGCGAGCTCCGCCTGCCGCTGCAGCCGCGCCAGCTCCTTCTTGGTCTGCTTGGGCTTGATGTGGTAGAACGAGAAGTCGTGCGAGATCACCTCGAGCTGCTTGCGCTCGTACGTCCGCGCCTTGTTGCGCTCGCGCTCGATCAGCTCGTCGCGGTACGCCGTCACGCGGGCCGAGTTGACGTCGATGTCGGGGCTGAGCAGGATCCACTTGGTCGACGGGTAGCCCTTGTCGTCCATGATCGACACGCAGAACCGCTGGAGCTTGCCCTTCTCGAGCAGCGAGTTGATGTCGCGCCCGAGCGTCCGCCGGTCCACCTTGGACGACGCGATCTGGCCCCACTCGGCCTGGAACGGCGCCAGCAGCGTGAGCCCGCCCTCCATGATGCCCTGCTTCTGCTCGAGCAGATGGAGGATGATGTTCTGGCGCTGCAGGGCGACGATCGAGAACGGCGCCTCGCCGGGCGTGCGCGTTTTGGACGACGAGCGCGACCGCCGGCCGAGCGCGGCGCTGTCTTCGCGGACAAAGCGCGAGACGGGCGTCATGACGGGGCCGTCGGGTTTGCTGACGGGCGTCTGGGGGAGCGAGGGCGCGGGCGTCACGTCGACGTCGACCGGCGTGGACGGCGCGGGCCCGGCCGCGGCCGCTGAGGCCTCTGAGGCCTCTGGGGCCGCTGGGGCCGCTGGGACCGCCGGCACCGCCGGCACCGCCCGCGTTGGCGTCTGCGGCTCCGCCGCCTCTCCCGCCTCCACCGGCGGCGCCGGCTCTGCCAGCGTCGACTTGCGTGGCCGTCCCCGGCCCTTTTTGCCCGGCACCGACGGCGGCGTCGGCTTGGCCGGCGATGCAGTCGGCGTCGCCACCGGCGTGCCGTCAGCCAGTGACTTGCGCGGCCGGCCCCGGCCGCGTTTCGGCGCCGGCGAGTCCGACGGCCGCGGCGACGCGCGATCCGTCACGCGGCCCGTCTGCCGCACCAGGCCGACGTTGCCGTGCCACGCCGGCACGCGCTCGCCGCTGGCGTTTTCGGTCAGCTGGATCGCCGAGACGGCGCGCGCCGGGATCGTCGAGAACAGGTCGTCGATGGTCTCGAACTGGCGGTCGGTCGTCGGCGGCTCAAACGTGCCCCAGCTGTCGTCCATTGGCTCGCGCAGAAACCGCTTATACGCCGGCAGCGTGAAGTAGCGGTAGTACTTCATGCGCGCAAACGAGTCCGTCCCCCGCACCAGGCTGTACTGCCCCAGGTGCGGCGGCTGCGAGCTCCGGTTCTTGCTGCCGGTCGAGTTGATCGACGTGTCCACGTACCGGTCGAGCACGCCCGAGAAAATACGGTAAAAGTCCTGGCCGACGGTCAGCCGCATGAGCTCCATGCTCGAGATGCCCTCCTCCTGGCGCGACGCGACCACGTTGTAGAGCTGGTTCTCGAGCGGGAACAGCCGCGTGAACGACGGCAGCGGCACGTGGCTGGTCTCGGGCAGCTCCTGGACGTCGTCCTCCTCGCGCGCCTCGAACGGCTCGGCCGTGTCCTCGCGGTCCGAGAGGCCCTTGCTGACGTTGGCGTCGTCGTCGCTCTTGTCGGCATCGTCCGCGTCCTGGAAGTCGAGCTCGTCCGTCGGCAGCTTGTCCTTCTCGGGCAGGTCCTTGAGGAACTTCAGGCAGCGGTGCTGGCGCTCGCCGCTGTCGGACGTGCGCACGACCAGCACGCGCTGGATGTAGCCCTGCTCCTCGAGGAACGTCAGGCAGCGCAGGAACACCTTGAGGTGGTACCGCGAGACGTGCATGCCCAGCTGGCGCTGCAGATCGGAGCGCTGGCGCAGCCCGTTCTTGGCCGCCTTGAGCAGGCCGACGATGTCGCGGCGCAGCTTGTCGTTGTCGATCTGGCGCTCGGTGTAGGCCGCGGCCGCGTCCGGCCCGGCGTCGGCCTGCGCGAACTTGAGGCTCAGCAGGAACGTCGTCTTGGACCCGTTGAGCACGACCGGGTACTTCTTGATGAGCTTCATCTCGACCAGCGTCACGATCCGCTGGAAAATCGACCGCGGGTCCTGGCCGGTGATCTTGGCGGCCTCGATGGCCGTGATGCCCTTTTCGCGCGCGCGCGTGATGGCCGACAGCAGCACAAACGGCATGTACCCGAGCTGGCGTCAGCCCGCCCGGCGTCCCCGTACCTTGTTGCCCGCGCGCGGAAACCCCGTCAGGACCTTCCACTGGATGTCCTCGCTCGCGTACACGCACAGCCGGTCGCCGTGCGCGGCCTCCAGCGCGGCCAGGTCGGCGCGGTCCTCCGGCAGCTGCCGTCAGCGCGCCCGCGCTCGCACGTACCGCATCGTCCGAGTCCACCAGGCCCACGGCCAGCTCCGCGCGGCTGCCGGCCGTCCACGCCCACACAATTCTCTTGAGCTCGGCGTCGAGCTGGGGCACCTGCTGCGTCACGTACGCCCAGAAGCTGGCAATCGCCGTGCCTGTCGTCAGCGCGCCCACGGCCGCACGTACCCTGGACGCCGTCGAGCGCGACCTGCTCGACCACGTACGCGACGAGCTCGTCCGGACACATCATGATTGCTTGCGCCGCGATGGCGATGGCGTCGCGGCGCGGTGTCGGCCTGTCTGATCCGCAGCGGGCCGATGGATGGCGGTTGGTGACGGTGGGCGGCGCGAGCGCTTGATAGAGCCGCACGGATGTGAGTTGTGACTTGGGACATGCGTGAGCGGGCCGTCCGTGCGACTGCTGGGTGACACGCGTGGCCGTCCGGCCGCATTGTCACCGCTGTCGCCGGATGGGCTCATCTGTGGAACTTCACCCCAGCGCCGGCGCATCCAACACGACCGGGCATAGACCGATCCACCGGCGCGACAGGCAATTGCAGGCCCCAAAACGGTACGGGCCGCCGGGCACGGCGTGGCGCGGGCGCGGCTGACGCCAGGAACAGGGATCCGAAGCATCCGAAGGAATGGCGGACGCGACAGACGAGCCGGCCGAGGCCGGCTTCAATGCCACTGAGGTGATCGAGGCGCTCGTGGCGGCGGCGGCAGACGCGAAGGTGGGCAGCGGCAGCGCGCGGGCTGACGACAGGACGTGGACGACTACATCACGTACTCGACGCTGCTCGACATCCACCTGGGCAGCCCCGAGCGGCTGGCGTACGCAGACCTGCTGCGGATCCTGCGCGCAGTCGAGCAGATCTTTGCCAGACAGGTGAGTGGCTGGCGGGCGCGGCTGACGACAGACCGACCTGCTGGCGTCGGTGGCCTGGGACCTGCCGGCGCTGCTGCTGCCGTGCCTGGAGGTGGCCGGCCAGGGCCAGGCGCTGCACAACCCGGTGCGGAACGACATCATGAAGGTCGTCATGCGGATCTTCAAGCAGGTCGCCGAGCGCGGCAACCCGAAGGAGCTTTTCCTGAAGGCGATCGAGCTGCTGGCGTCGATGGAGATGCACTTTGAGCCCGACTACGAGGTCGAGGCCAACCACGACGCCGAGAAGACGTTCGTCGTCCAGTTCTATTCGCTGTTCGAGATCATCATCGCCGGTAAGTGCGCGCCCGGGCGCGCTGACGCCAGCGACCCGCCGGATCAAGACGCAGTACCCGTCGCGGTTCCTGACGATGAGCTCGACGGCCATGCTCTCGTTCTTCTCGACCCACGTCGGCCAGATCTCCGAGAGCTCGCTGCCGGTCATGCTCCGGCGGCTGTACCTCTTCGCGCGCGACTACATGCCGCCGCCGAGCGAGCGCCCGGTGGCCGAGGCCGAGGAGGCCATGCAGCGGCGGCTGCTGCAGTCGTACCTGACACACCTCATCGAGATCCTGATCAACAGCCGGCGGGTGGAGTGGGCCAAGCGGTACTTCAAGGACATCAAGACCGAGATCGACGTGCTGCCCGAGGGCGAGCGCCAGCGGCCGCTGATGCTGCAGGGCTTTGTGAACGCGGGCGTGGTCGAGATGCTCGAGCGGTTTGCCCAGCTCATGCCCGCGTTCGATATCGACCTGGAGATGCTCAAGGAGACCGTGCTGGCCGCGCCCGAGCCCGAGCCCGAGTCCGAGAGCGACGACGACGACCCGGTGTACGCGACGCCGCCGTCGACTGCCCAGGCCGTGCCGTTCTCGGTCGACGGCTCGCTGTTTCTGATGGTCCAGTTCCTGATGTCCGAGGAGGACGAGCACACCGAGCTGCGGCTGAGCCTGGACGAGCTCGTCCGGGTGACCAAGCGCTTCATGACGCCCGAGGACGGCGAGACGCCGTCCGGCGGCGTCTGCGACGCGCTGGGCTACCTAGCGTGGCGGTTCCTGCGCGGCGTCACGCGCGCCGAGGTCGCGGCCGTGTCTGCGGACGAGATGAGCGGCTTTCTGCAGGTGCTGACGTCGCTCTCGGCCACGTCCCAGGGCGCGGCCGACCGACTGCTGTTCCACACGCTGGTCGTGCACCTGCTGTCGCGCAGCCCGGCCGAGCGCGCGTACGCGTACATCTACGACACGCTGCAGTACTGCCCGTTCGAGAACGTACAAACCGCGTTCGTGGTCGTGCTCAAGGACTTTGTCGAGATCGCCGGCGTGCGGCCGGTTGGGCCGGTGGGCATCGTCGAGCGCACACGCCTGGACCCGGCGCGGCGCGACGAGATCCAGGGCCTGGTCCGGACCTGTCTGGACGATGTGGCCGGGCCGCCGGGCGCCGAGGGCTCACGGCTGCTGTCCGAGGACGTGTCCACGCTGGTGGCGTGGGTCTCGAACTTCCTGGTCTACGCGACGCCGGCCATGGACCGCGCGTTCCTGGAGGACGTGGTCGCGCGCGTGAACGCGCTGGTGGCGGCCGACCGCAAGGCGGCGGCCGCGACGGACGCGGACGCGGATGAGCTGGCCGAGCGCGCCACGCGCGCGACCGTGCTCGAGATCGGCGCGGCCAGCCTGCGCGACCGTCTCGGCAGCCTGGACACAGCGGCGGGCCTGACGGCCGCGCTGGGCCGGGTGTCGATCGAGTAGCCTGCGGGCAGTACATAGCAAAGCCTGCGGGCGGTATAATAGATGTATTCTCAGACGGGGTGCGCCGCACGGCGTGCGGCTCGCAGCGTCGCACGAACCACGCGGCTCGGGGCGCCGCACGGCCCGCGGCTTTGATGTTGCACGAGCTACGCTCCCAGCCGCACCTCGTGCGGCGCCGCCGCCCGCCGCCGGCTATCCGGCACGGCAGCTTCCGTCGCGCCCGCCGACTCCGCCCCGCTCGCCGGATATTGGTCGGCCGCCCTCTCGCTCGTGGCCCACCGCTCGACCAGTAGCCCCGCTTGCGCCTTGGCTGCAGCCCGCGCGATTAGGGGGGGCGATCGAACAGTCGGCGATCGTCGCGAGCGCCACCGGCGCAAGCAATTGGCCGACGGAGCGTACGGCCACGAGGCCTCGGCTGGATCAGCCGGGTCGCCTAGGCGCGCAGGTGTGCAGCTGAGTGCAGGGCGTGCCGGAAGACCCGCGGCACGGCGGTGGGCGGGTGGGCGACGGCGGGCGGCTGGCGCGTGCGGCTCGTGCCGGCGCACGTGCGGCTCATGCGGCTCGCGTAGCCCCTGAGTGGCTGCCGGCGGAGTCGCCGACAAACGCCGGCAGGCAGGCGGCCGACACCGCCGGCCGCCGCTGTTCCCGGCCGCCGTTGCCCCGGCCGTCGCGGCGCGCCCAACGGTCCAACGGCCGACCAGCTGCCCGCGTCTGCAAGCGCGCCGCAGCGGGGCCGCAACAGCCGCAAACCGCCGCCCGCCCGCGTTATGCAGGCCAGCAGCCGAGCGCAACCGGCTGGCCGCGCAAGCGACCCAACCGCCGGCAGAGTGTATTTCGACTTTTATGTATTCACTAAAACAAACTCGCGCCCTCATCTCCCATTATTTCTTACAAGGCAAACCACCCACACATTAACAGATCACTAAGCCCAAAAAAACAGATAAAAACAAGCAGGCCAGGCCGAAGCGCCGGGCTAGGCGCGCGCAGAGGCACGATACCCTTTTGGGACCGTAGCGCCCAATGTTCGATGTAGCTCCCGACGGGGCGTTTAGGCCACAGTGCAAGTGTGGTAGGTGCCTGGGGTCAGCGGGGCTCGCGGCGGGGGCACTTACCGCCCTTGACGAAGGGATTGGGCACCGGGTTCGTCGGCGAGGTCACGGCCGGAGTGCCAGAGGGGGTCTGAGTGCTAGTAGGCTCCATTGTATAAAGAATGCGGTGTGCGATGCCGTCCAAGGCCGGACGTCGGCGGGCCTTTATAGGCCGCGGCGAACAGGCGCATCGATGGCGCCGGGCACGCTGCAGGCCGTGACAGCGCGGTAGCTAGCCTGAGCAGGCGGCGATGGCCAGAGACAGCGGCAGCTAGACGTAGGCAGTAATCTTACTATTATTAATTCATACATCGGCCGGACAGCGGCCGGCTGAGTACGATTGCCACGATTGCCCGGCCCGCGTGGGCACGCGGCCGGCCGCAGGCCGTCGCCACGTTCGCGGCTGTCAGCCGAAGTGGCTAGCTGCGCCAACGGCCTGCGCGGAGCTGCACGCGGCTGCGGGCGGCGGTCATAGGCCGCGGCCTGCTGGCGGGTCGGCCGCACCGCGCCTGCGGCCAGGGGAGGCCGCAAACTCTGTCGCTGTCTATCAAGAGGCGCGGTGGGCGCCCACGGCGCCCGCAGTGCCGCAGTGGGCCGCGTCGCGGCCACGACGCGGCCGCCATGGCGCGCGATCGGCTGCATATCTGGCCGGCGGTAAAACTAGCGTCGACGGTTAGAAACCTGGCAATCTCAGGCCGCCGATCGGCAGAAGATAGATAGCCGCGTGCGGCCGCTAAAAAACGTAGCGCGGTGTGCGCCGCGGCTGCGTCGCGGCTGGAGGGCATGTGTTGTCGCTGCGCGGCCTTGGCCCGCGCGGAGCCCTGCGCCGCGGGCTCGCGCGAGCGCGCGGCCGCCACCATGGCTCGGCCCGCGTGCTGCGCGCCCGCGCCGGCCGCGTGCAGATGCACGGCGGCGCAGGCGCGGTGCGGGCTGGCGGGAGCCCCGCGCGGAGGCCGCGACCGGGCGGCGGCGGCCGACGGCGCGGCGCGTCCGGCCGCGCCGCGCCGCGCGCGGCCGGCCGGCCGGCGGCGCGGCACGCGCGCACCCACATATCCGGCGGCCTACCCAGCCGGGATCCGGCGGAGAGCTGGTGCGGAACTGCCGACGGGCGCCGGCGGCCGGTGCCGGGGGTGTGCGGCGCAGGCGGGCGCACGCGGTCCCACGCGGCCGCACGCGGTCCCACGCGGCGGTCGCACGGCCCGGCCCGGCTGGGCGCTGATCGCCCCGCTGCAGCGAACTAAGGGGCCCGGGGGGCCCTGAACAGCGAGCCGCGCCGGCTTGCGCGGCGCGGCCCCCCCTCGCGGTCTACCGATATCCGCGCGGCTGGTAGGCCGCGGTCGCGGCAGCGCGCGCCAGACCGCATCTGGCCACGCGCGCCAGTAGCGAGGAACCAAGCGCTCGGGTTGGGCCTGTCTGAGACACCTTAGCTCCGCGCTACCCGCATGTGCCGCCGTTGCGTCCGGCGCGCCGGCAGCACGGCCGCGGCCAAGCCGCCCCCTCTCTCTCCTGGCATCCGCAACGATGGCTCGCTTCCTGGGTCGCAGCGCGGGCAGAACCAGCGCGCGAGGGCGCTAGCAGCAGCGCTCAGCCGCAGTCTGCCACGCGCCCCGCTGGGCCTAGCCGCGCCGCTAGGTGCTCCTGACTTGCGCCGGCTACGTGGTCGTGCATGGGCCCGGCGACTTGGTTCGACGCTAGCCTCGTACGGCCGGACCCTCTACCGATACGGTCACGGCTCCCACTAACGCTGTCAGCCGACGCCGTAAGTTTAATCTGCGCAGGAGCGAACCCGCACCGCCGCCTGCGCCTCCGCTCCGGGCCCCGATTCGATCGCCGCAATCGTGATCGCCCACCACCCGCTTGGGTCCGTCCGCGCCCCCGGCGCTACCCTGCGGCTCGCGTCCCTCTAGCCCGTCACAGGGGTGCCCGCCGGGCACGGGCTCGCCGCCGTGACTGCGCTGTCGCCGGCCCACTGGTCGTGCTCGCTAGCGGCCCCGATGACGTTTGCGCCCGTCCGAGCACGCCCGCACTGTGTCCGTCCGCGACTTGCCGGCAGCGCGCGGCATCCGTTCGGGCCGCGGCGCCGTGCGTCTGCGGCTTCGTCCGCACCGCTACGAGATCCGCTTGAGCCGCGCTTCGCCACGCCGGCTCGCCGGCACAATTGCTGCGGGGCTGGGTAATCGTCCGCGGTGGCAATTTCGCCCCGTTCAGGTCTCAGACGGGGTCGAAGCTCGGACGGCCTGTCCCGGTCGCACCAGACCGGACCCGTCTCAGCCTGGGACGCGCTCGGGTCTCGGCACCCTGAAAATGAGCTGCCACACTAGCCCGTCGCGCCGCGGCCTTGGCCGCTGCAGCCGCCTAAGCGTTGGCCGCCGGCGGCTGGCCGTTGTGCGAGATCTGTCCGGCTGCCGCTGCCTGTCCACTGCGCTGCAGGCGATCTGGCCGCGCGATCCGCTGCGATCGGTTGCGCACAGGCCCCGACACCGGCGGCGGCGGCGGCGGCGGCGGCGCGTTGCGCGCCGCACGCCCTGCCCCGCCACAAACCTGCTGTGGCGCAGCAGCCCCAGCCGAGGTCCGGGGTCCTTGCGCCCAGCCACAACGCGGCAGGTCCGAGCCCGGCTTGTCGGCGATATTGCTCGCCAGTGTGTCGGCTAGCGGACGTGCGGCCGGCGACGTCAGCTCGCCGCCGGATGCGTCGTGCAGCCTGGTCCGGGCTGCGCCACCCGCCGGCCAGGTCGCGTTTGCTCTAGCACCACGCATGCCTGCTGTACTCAATCTCCAGCGGCTCACAGGCGGCCAGGCCGAGTCAGGCTAGCGGAGGCGTGCCGACTAGGCCATGGCTCACGGCCCCGCAGCGTAAGCGCGCGACGTGTCAAATTACGGGCTTACAACGAACGCGTGGCGTAGCGTGCGGCGCAGCGTGCGGCGCAGCGTGCGGCTCGGGCGGCCGATGCGGCTCAGCGCCGCTCCTCGGCCGGCCGGCACGTCGGCCGGCCGCACGGCCATCGCGTCGTCCGGCCTGCTCACCGCCGCCGGCCGCCGCGCCGCGCAGCGCGCTGCAGCCGCCGACAGCACCAGAGCGTGCGCTCTCGCCAACGCCTGCAGCCAGCTGGCCGGCGATCGCACCACGACCGGCACTTCCGGAGCCTGGCGCAGTAGCGCGTGTAATTCTAGCACGGCGTGCAATTATAGCACCGCTCGCAGGTGGGCGGCGGGGCAGCGCGCTACTGCGTGCGGTCCACTTTATCACAGCCGGCGTCGGTCAGCTGCCAGCTAGACTCGCATGCGCGTTCGCCCCACTGTTCAAAAGCCGCGCCACCCATGGACTGGACCATGGATCCGTCGGAGTCGGACCTGAGTCGCTCGTAGCGGCGGCACGGGCCGGGTGAGTTTCGCCATTTTCGTTCACTATGTACATCAAGCCGAATCCGTGTCGTCCGCGTCGTCGTCGTCTTCGCTGGCACCGCTGGCATCGCTGTCGCTCACGTCGCTCGTGTCCTGCAGCGACATGTGGTTCATGTTGCCCACCAGCCATGGGTCCTCGGCGTCCTTGTCTGCCAGCCGGGTCTCGCGCTCGGCCTCTATCTCGTCGAGGTACTTGTTCTGGGCAACTCCGATCTCCTCGGCGTCCTTGCACTTGGCGTAAATCTCGAACAGCTCCCGGTTGATCTTGATGAACGCCGAGCCCCACGAGAAGTGTGCCATCAGCTGCTCGGCCCAATTGAGGTGGCCGGTAATGGCAAAGCAGGCGGCGATAGCTTCGACGCAGTTCAGCCGCCACGGCTTGCCGTAGTTGACCGGGTTCGCCGCCACCAAGTACGGCACTGGCGTCAGCACGCCCGCGACGCTACTTACGCAGACGGTTGCATCGGCCGCCGATCCGCGACCACGGGATCTCCTCCATGCGCGCCCACGAGCACTCGACAACAGCAACGCCGTTTTCCTCAACCAGCTCGCGATCGGCCGGACTGACCGGGATCTTGCCATCGGGCCTTGTATCAGCACGACTCGGGGCGTTCACTTACGACACTATAACGCCCTGGAACTTCTGGCCGACCCGCAGCGGCCGGATCAGCCCAAGTCGGGCCAGTTTCTTGCCGCTGCATCGCTTGGGGTCACACTGGTCAAAATCCTGAGAATCAGCGGTTGCAGACGAACAGACATACCCACATGGCCAGCTTGATCGCTCTCATACGCGGCTGCCGGGGCTCGGCCTCGCCGGCGTCGGTGTCGGATCCGACCTCAACCGGCTCGACCGGCTCTTGCTCGTCGTCGCTGACGGGCACCAGGAACTGATTGCCCTTGAATTTGCTGTCGTTCTCGCCATGCCTGTTGTTGTGTCCGTGGCCACGGCCGCCAGACTTCCCGGCGGGCTTCTTGCCCTTGGGCGGCGGCGCGTTGGGCTTGTTCGGCTTAGATTTTCCCATGCTGAGCGGCTGGGGAGTGCACCAGGTGCCCTATGCGCGCGTGCTAGTACGTGCGGCTCGTCCGGGCGTCCGTCAGAGCCTCTCTGTCTGCTGGCGTGCGCTGGCGTGCGATGTGCGGGCGCTCGTGTGTCGTCGCGGTCGCCGCGGTGGAAATTTTTTCGACGTTGGGAGATGCGAGCCGCATTACGTGCGGCTCAGACGGGCCGGCGCCGCACTGCGTGCGGCTGACTTTCAGCCGCGCGGTATGCGGCGCGTTGCTACATGCCGCACGGCGTGCGGCGCATTCACTTCGCCATGTCAAGTGTATTCAAATGCTCGTCAACTACCAAAAAGCAACTTTTTTGCCCGCAAAAAACAAAAAAATGGCCTCACGACGCTTAGAATCTCAGGTCCCAGCCGATCTTCGGGCCCAGCTTCGGCAGGTTCTCGGCCACGGACTCGACGTCCTTGTCGCCACGGCCCGACAGGCAGATAACGATGTCTTGGTCGGGCTTCATGGTCTTGGCCAGCTCAATGGCGCCCCACACGGCGTGCGAAGACTCGAGCGCCGGGATAATGCCCTCCAGCTGCGACAGCAGACGGAAGCCCTCAAAGGCGTGGGCGTCGTCGCACGCAATGTACTCGGCTCTGCCGCTGTCCTTCCAGTAGGCCAGCTCGGGGCCGACACCGGGATAGTCCAGGCCGGCCGAGACCGAGTGGGTGTCGGTGATCTGGCCGTCCTCGTTCTGGAGAACGTAGGTGCGGACGCCGTGCAGGACGCCCTTCGAGCCCGCCGAGAGTGTGGCACTGTGCTTGGGCGTGTCGATGCCGTCGCCGCCGGCCTCGACGCCGAGCAGACGGACAGACAGGTCCTTCGAGAACGGGTAGAACATGCCGGTCGAGTTGGAGCCGCCGCCGACGCAGGCCACGACGGCGTCGGGCAGCTTGCCGCGGTACTCGAGCATCTGCTCCTTGGTCTCGTTGCCGATGACGCTCTGGAACGTGCGCACGATCGTCGGGAACGGGTGCGGGCCGATGGCCGAGCCGATGACGAGGTGGGTGGTGTCCAGGTTGGTGACCCACGAGCGCATGCTCTCGTTGACGGCGTCGCGCAGCGTCTGCGTGCCCGCCGTGACGGGCACGACCGTGGCGCCGAGCAGACGGATGCGGAAGACGTTGAGCGCCTGGCGGCGAACGTCCTCGGCGCCCATGAAGATCGTGCACTTCATGCCGAACTTGGCGGCCATGGTGGCCGTGGCGACACCGTGCTGGCCGGCGCCGGTCTCGGCGATGACGGCGGTCTTGCCGAGCCGGCGGGCAATCAGGACCTGGCCGAGCGCGTTGTTGATCTTGTGGCTGCCGGTGTGGTTGAGGTCCTCGCGCTTAAGCCAGATGTTGGCGCCGCCGGCGTGCTCGGTCAGGCGGTCGGCCTTGTGCAGCTTGCCGGGACGGCCAATGTACGAGTAAAACGAGCGGTACTCCTCCCAGAACGACGGGTCGTTGACAGCCTGCTCGAAGCCGGCCTCCAGCTCGGCCAGGCAGTCAACGAGGGCCTCGGGGACGTACTGGCCGCCAAACTCGCCGAAGCGGTCGGGGAACTGGCGCACGATCTCGGCGGCCGACACCACGGCGAGCGACTTGCGCGCGGCCGGGGTCGTCGAGTCCGCCGCGAGCGCGGCCGCGGCGACGGTGGTCTTGTCGGCGCGCTCCTTGAGCCCGCAGATGGACGCACAGTACTCCTCGGCAACCGAGCCCTCGGAGCCCTTGGCGGCGTCGCCGATCAGCGTGACCAGCTTCGAGCCGATGACGACGCCGTCAGCAACCTCGCCGACGGTCACAAAGTGCTCGCGCGTCGACACGCCGAAGCCGACGGCCAGCGGCGTGTCGCCGGCGAACTTGCGCACGCGCGCGCACAGCTCCGGCAGGCCCGAGCTGAGCTTGCCGGTCGCGCCGGTCGTGCCCATGCGCGAGACGACGTAGATGAACGAGTCGGCGATGTCCGAGAGGATCTTCAGGCGCGCATCGGTCGTCGACGGCGCCACCAGCGGCACGTAGCTGAGGCCGTACTTGGTGCAGTACTCGCGGAACTTGATGGCCTCCTCGGGCGGGAAGTCGACGACGATGAAGCCGTTCGCGCCGGCCTCGCGTGCGTCCTGCACGAACTTCTCCTCGCCGTAGGCCAGGATGGGGTTGACGTAGCCCATCAGCACGATCGGCAGCGTCACGCCGGCCGCGCGCGCTTGCCGGACATAGTCCAGCGTCTGTGGCAGTGTCACGCCGTTCTCGAGCGCGATCGTGTTGGACGTCTGGATGGCCGAGCCATCGCCGATCGGGTCCGTGAAGGGGATGCCGAGCTCGATGATGTCCACGCCGCCGTCCTGCATGCCCTTGAGGATGTCCACGGTCGCCTCCTTGGACGGGAAGCCGGCGGTCACGAACGTGACGAACGCGGGCCGTCCTGGGGGTCAGCATTGCGTGCGCAGGCGCACGGCGGCCGTGCGGGCCGGCGGCCGCCAATCGTCCGCGGGCGGGCCTTTGGCCACCGCAGACAGACCGCGGCCGCCGGCCGCGGAGGCCGACCCTGGGCGTACTTACCCTCCGCCTTGCACTGCTTGAACTTGTTAACCAGAACGTCGGTCATTGTGCGATTGTCAACCTTCGGGCTGTGTAATTGCTCCTCGGAGAGGTTTTCCTTTTATGCGGCGCTTTTTGTCGACGAATTTTTTGTCGGATTACTCACAGTGACGGTAGCCGGGTAACACATCGCCGGCGGTGGTTACTCCGCAAACGCGGCATCGTGGGGGGCCGCGGCTACGGCCGGCCGGCTAGGTCGCGCACAGCCGCGGCGGCTGGTGCCGGTGGCGCAGGCCTGTTCGCCGAGACCGCCAGGACCGTCGTAGCCGCGGCCGGCGGCGCCTGCTTGCAGCGGCGCATACGCACCCGGACGCTGCAGACGACGCGGTGCGGTGCGCGGCACGTCGCACAGACTGGTGCAGATGCCGCGTGTGCGTGCGAGGCCGGCGGCAGCACGAGCCGCGCGCCGTGCGGCTCGCGGCGTGGCTCGTGCAACGCCGGCAAGGTTCCACGAGTCACGCAGAGGTCAGCCACCGTACGTGTGGCTCAAGCATACGTCTGGCGCAGGCGCAGCCGCCCCTGCAGCCGCCTACAGTTGGCGCCGCACGCCGTGCGGCGCAGCGCCCTCGCTATATCAATACTGTTAACTATATATAAAGAAGGATCTCGAGGCGAAAGAGACGACGAATTTAATGATGATGGGATACAAAAAATTAAAAGAGAAGATAAGATCCAAATGACTGCATACGCTCTTTCAACGACAGAGAATTTTTCTTCATGAAAGGATTACTCCTGCTCGGGCTCGTCGACCGGGACGTCGTCAGCCTCCTCGGCGCGCGCACGCTGGTAGAACTCGCTGATGACCTTGGCCGGGATACGGTTGAGCAGCTCCTTGGGGTAGATGCGCAGCAGGGACCAGGCCAGGTCGAGCGACTCGAAGATGGTGCGGCCCTCGTAGGCGTCCTGCGAGATGAAGTTGCGCTCGAACTTCTCGAGGAACTCGAGCGACAGCTTGTCCTCGGTCGACAGAGCCTCCTCACCGACGACAGCCTTCATGGCGGCGGCGTCACGGCCAATGGCGTACTTGGCGTAGAGCTGGTTGGAGACATCGCCGTGGTCCTTGCGGGTGAGCTTCTCGCCGATGGCCGACTTCATGAGACGCGACAGCGACGGCAGGACGTTGATCGGCGGGTAGATACCGCGGTTGTGCAGCTGGCGGTCGACGAAGATCTGGCCCTCGGTGATGTAGCCTGTCAGGTCGGGAATCGGGTGGGTGATGTCGTCGTTGGGCATCGTGAGAATGGGGATCTGGGTGATCGAACCGTTGCGGCCCTCGACACGGCCAGCACGCTCGTAGATGGTCGACAAGTCAGTGTACATGTAACCGGGGTAACCGCGGCGACCGGGGACCTCCTCACGGGCGGCCGAGACCTCACGCAGCGCGTCGGCGTACGACGACATATCCGTGAGCAGGACGAGGACGTGGCGCTCGGTCTGGTACGCGAGGTACTCGGCCGTGGTGAGCGCGAGACGGGGCGTGATGATACGCTCGATGGTCGGGTCGTTGGCCAGGTTGAGGAAGAGCGTGACACGCTCGAGCGAGCCGGACTCCTCGAAGTCCTGGCGGAAGAAGCGCGACGTCTCGAGGTTGACACCCATGGCACCGAAGACGATCGAGAAGTTCTCCTCGTGGCCGTCGTGGACGTCCTTGGTCGGGCGCTTGACCAGGCCGGCCTGGCGGGCGATCTGGGCGGCAATCTCGTTGTGGGGCAGACCGGCGGCCGAGAAAATGGGGATCTTCTGGCCACGGGCGATCGAGTTCATCGTGTCGATGGCCGAGATACCGGTCGAGATCATCTCCTCGGGGTAGATACGCGAGTAGGGGTTGATGGGCGAACCGTTGATGTCAAGGTAGTCCTCAGCGAAGACCTTGGGGCCGTTGTCGATGGCGTGGCCGGAACCGTCGAACACACGGCCGAGGACGTCCTCCGAGACGGGAATGCGCAGCGACTCGCCGGTGAACTCGACACGGGTCTTCTTGACGTCGATGCCCGAGGTGCCCTCGAAGACCTGGACGACGGCACGCGAGCCCTTGACCTCAAGGACCTGGCCGGCACGGACGGTGCCATCGGGCAGCGTCAGGTTGACGATCTCGTTGTACCGGGGGAACTTGACGTTGTCGAGGATGACCAGCGGACCGTTGACACCCGAGACAGTGTTGTACCTGCATGTCAGCGCTGCCGCCCGGTACGGGCAGCCTGCCGCCCGCACGCTACCTACTTGACACGGGGCTGGACCGAGTAGTTGCGGGTGACCGCCGCGGCGTTGATAAGGGCTAGACAGGCATTAGTCAATTGTCCACCAGGGTCCGAGTGGGACCTTCGGCGACAGCCGCGAAGACCAATTGCGCGCACACGGGGCGGCAGCGGAGCGCAGCGCCGGCTGCGGTCGCGGCCGGACGCCGTCTGGCGGCTGCACCAGGTCCGGCCGGCCAGCGCCCGCCGCCGGCGGACCCCGGCCGCTGTCACGCTGCCGTCGGCCAGAGCCGACCGGCCATGGCGCCACTGGCAGGGTGTCGCGGGCGCCGCAGCCGGCGTGGCCCGCCAGCGCGGGTGCCATCGCACGCTCTGCTGTCGCCGCGCTGCGCCAGGCCCGTCGCCGGCCCCGCTGGCGCCGTCGGTGTCCCGCCGCCCACAATTGGTCCGCGGCCAATTCCGTCCAGCTGTACTCACCCGCTTCGGCCGAAGACATGCGAGGGTCGGCCGTCATTTTAACACGATAACGAGGATTTCAACGAAAGATGATTAACCACGGACGAGAGCACGATGGAGATGGAGCAGAAGAAAAGAGAGTAGCAGCGGAGTGAAAGAATAGTTATAATACGAGTAGTCGGGAAAGGTTTGGCCTGATTGATTAGAGTTGGAGGGCAAGAGCGACAATGTACATCGCAGCACAGCCCGAGATCCGGGCGGCGTATATCTAAGCACGTAGGCTGGTGGCTTATCGGCCAATCAAGTAGACAGCTGCGCGGTGGGTACATAGGGCATAAGTGTGGCAAGGTGTGGCGCTTGTGACCGCAGCCACTGCGCCGCGCGGCTCGGGGCGCGGGCCTAAGCCAGAACCAGCTCGGTCAGCAGTGTGGGCCCTGCCAGGCCCGGACCGGCACGCAAGCACGCGCAGCCATTACAGTGGTCGGTGGAGTGGAGGCCCGAAGGACGGACCGTTGGTGGGGCGGACGTAGTGGCGCTGCGCCGCACGGCCTGCGGCGGGTCAGCCGCACGGCCTGCGGCGCGCCCAGCTGAGCCGCACAGCGTGCGGCGCGGGTCATGCGAAATCATTGCGTACAAAATGGCCGGAGCCTCTAGATAAGGTTGCCTGACTCGAAGCTGCCAAAGTCGAACGGGTCCTTGGGCGGCGCCTGCGGCGCCGGTGCCGGCGGCGTCGGCGTGGCAGCCGACACCGGCCGCGGCGACGCGGCCGGCGGCGTCGGCGTCAGCGTGCCGAAGCTGAGGCCGCTGAACGCGGCGGTGACCGCGTCATGGCTCGGCGTGGCCGTCATCGGCACAGCCACCGGCGTCGCAAATGCCGGCGCCGGCGACGGCGCAAACGCGGACGTCGCCGGGCCCGGCGACGAGAACGCGGCCTCGAGATCGAGCAGAGAAATGCTGCCGACACCCGTCGGGCTCGCGACGGCGGATGTGTTGGCGCTGCTGGCCGCCGACGGCTGCGTCGTCGCCGCCGTCGACGCCATGGCCGAGCTCGTGCGCGTCGGCGCCAGCGACGTCGGCGACAGCGGCGCCGACAGCGGCACCACCGGCACGCTCAGGCCCTGGGGCACGGTCGCTGGCGACGACAGCGCCGACGGCTGCGGCGAGTGTCCCGAGATCGGCAGCGAGATGCCGCCCGCCGGCGCCGTCGGCTCGCTGAAGTCGAGGTCGATCAGCAGCGCCTCGTTCGACAGCGGCGCCGCGCCCGCCGTCGCCGTCGTCGGCGCCGTCGCCGTCTGCGACCGGCCACTCGCCTTGATCGCCTCGTACTTGGCCACGACGGTGTTCATGTAGTCGTTCAGCTGCAGCAGCTTGACCACGGCCTCCTCGTCCTCGGCCTCGTCCTTGATGATCTTCTGGATCTTGGGCTGCGCGTTCTTGATCGCCGTGTAGAGCTCCTCGAACGCGTCCTGGCGGCCAATGGCGTCGCCGTTCTGCACGCCCTCGAGCATCTCCTCCAGCAGCTTCGACTTGCGCTGAATCTTGGCAATGTCCTCGGCGGCCTTGGCCCGGAAGTCGGTCTTGCGCTCGGCGTCGTAGCCCGCAATGATCTTGATCAGCTGGTTGGCCTCGACCAGGTCCGCCGGCCGGCCCCGGCGGATCAGCTCCTGTAGCTTGGCGCTCTGCGCGTCGCGCTCCTCCTCCTCGAGCTCCTCGGCGGACTTGATGGTCTGGTGTCAGCGGGCCCGCGCGCGCACTTACGTCGGCCGGGTTGAGCACGGCGGCGTCGTCCATGTTGATCTCCGGAAACGTGTAGCCCATGTAGCTCAGCAGCCGGTGCATGTCCCGGATGTACCCGAGGTCCTCCTTGTACCGGCTGGTCACGCAGATCGTCTGGCGCCACTCCTCAACGGCCTCCAGGATGAGCGTCTGCGTGCGCGTGAGCCGCTCCGGCGGGTTCTTCGGGAGCTTGCGCACGAGCTCGTTCAGAAACTCCTTGCGCGAGATCTGCAGGTGAAACGGATACCCGCAGTTCTTGACGCAGATGTCCAAGAGCTGCCGTCAGCGCGCCCGCCGCAGTACTTACCGCCAACGCAAGCACCGACACCGTCGTTGATCGCGAGTTGATCAGCTTGACAATCTGCATCGCGCCCTCCCGCGCCCTGCCGTCAGCGCTGCCACACCGTCCACGTACGCGTTGCCCTTCTTCTCGTTGATGCGGTCCGCCACCTCGAGGTTCAGGCTCAGGTTGGGCTCCAGTCGCGAGATGTCGCAGGCTCGATCTGCCGTCAGCGCGCCCGCCCTGCCACTTACTGATCATCCGCACCAGCACCGAAGGCTCCGACTCGGTCCCGCCGCGATAAGTCGACTGCAGCACGGGCTCGTTGACCCGGAACCGGTCCGTGTACGACTCATGGCCGCCGCCGCCGGTCGACGCGCTGGCATTGTCCGAATAGCGTCCGAACGACATTCTGGCTGTTAGCACATGTTCCGGCCGGTGGGGAGCGCGCAGCGGCCGGCCAAGGGTCGACGGATGGTCTGGCTGCCAGCAGGGGCGCCTGTGCAAGTTGCCGGGGCCGCTGGCCGCCAGCTGCGCCGACCACAACTGCCGGTCGGCCGGTCGCCAGACACGCCGCGATAGCCCATCCATCGCCGCGCGGCCGCACGGCGCCCATCTCCGCCGTGGCTACTCAGTCCGTGTCTGCCAGACACCTTCCTGTCGTCTGCCGGGTGCCGGCCGCCGTCCGCGCCCGCTCCAGCTGATTGCGACCGTCCGCGGCCAACACGCAAGCTGGTCTCCGCGACTTCCTGCGCGCAGTTGCACCTACCTTGGTCTCTCGCTCCAGTCAGAGCCGCATGCACTGGCTCTCAGGGTCCTTGAAGACTAATAATGCCGCTCCGCTCACGTCCGAACCGTGGGGAGATGCTGACGGGTGCGGGCTGGTCGTCGTTGTGTGACTTCAAAGAACGAGGCGGTCGTGGCTTTTGTGGCTCGGAAGGTTCGCGATGGTGTGGCGGTGCACGCGCCAGAAAACCCTGCTGCGGCCTGCCCGCAGCCAGACCGTTCCGACGACACCAGCAGCGCACGCGTGCTGCAAGGGCTAACAGACGCACGGCAGGGCCGGACGAGCCCGCGGCGTGCTTGCGGCGCGCACGACTGCACGCGCAGCGCGCACGGGCGGACGATTCGCGGCCGATCTGAGGGCCGAGAGATAGGTGAGTGACAGCGGGCGAGGCAGTGGTCGCGCTGCCGCGGTGCGGACAGGGCTCTGCGGCAGCCGGGCCTTCCGTGGACAGGTCGCCAGCCAGCTGCGGGCGCTGACGGCGTGCAGATTACAGCAAACGCGACAGGCAGCGCCGCACACGACGAGCGGCGCACCTACGAGAACGGAAACGCGTCTGGACTACGCGGCGGAGGACATACGAGCGAGCGGCGACAGCTGCAGCAGACACAGGGACACGCGATCGACCGGATAATGGCCGACCAGGCCGCAATGTCGTCGCTACTAGCGGCTCTAAGTACGATGCCCGCCTTCCACGCTGACCAGAGGCCAGCGACTGCAGAACGCCGGAGGCGACTTGCGATCCCTGGGTCACCTAGCGGCGTTGCCGAAATTTGAGACCGGCGGGCTGGCGATCCCGCCGCCGACGACCACAGGGTCTCTCGACATCTCAGCCGTTCGGCCAACGAGCTCAGGAGTGCTGACCTACGAGGATCTCTACGGCCGCGAACAAGAGGAGCGGGTCCGGGACTGGGACCGGGACGACCGGGCCCGGGACCGAGACGACCGGACCCGGGACCAGGACGACCGGACCCGGGACCGGGACGACCGGACCCGTGAGTGGGACCGAGACCGAGACCGGGACCGGGACCGAGACCGGGACCGAGACCGCGATCGAGACCGTCGCGACCGCGACCGCCACGACAGGCGGCGCTCGGCCACGCCTGACCACCGCGACGACCGTTACCGGTACGCGAGTCCCCGCGAGCGCTCGCCGTCGACGCTGACCGAGAACATCATCGTCAAGGCGCAGTATGTCGGGCTCGTGATCGGCCGCGGCGGCGACACGCTCAAGTCGATCGAACACACCAGCGGCGCGCGTGTGCAGTTCATCACCAATGGCCAAGAAGGCCCCGAGCGCGCCTGCCACATCAGCGGCACGCGACGGCAGGTGGCAGACGCGCGCGCACAAATCCTGCAGATGATCGACGAAGCCGAGGGCGTAACCAGACCTGCGCCGGCCGTCCGCCCGGACGAAGATGAGACCGTCCAGATCGCCGTGCCCAACCGCACGGTTGGGCTGATCATCGGCAAGGGCGGCGAGACCATCCGCGAGATCCAGGAGCGGTGCGGGTGCCGGATCAACATCGTTTCCGAGTCGTTTTCGGTGCATGGGATGCGGCCGGTGAACCTGGCCGGGGCTGCCGCGGCCGTCGCGCGCGCGCGCCAGCTAATTGCCGACATCGTCGATTCGGACCAGGGTCGCGAGACGCCGGCGGTCGCCGCCGACGGGCGCAGCGTGCTGCGCGTGCCGGCCGACAACGTGGGCATGCTCATTGGCAAAGGCGGCGAGATCATCCGCGAGATGCAGACGACCACTGGCTGCCGGATCTCAATCAACACCGACATCGACCCGGGCGAGCCTGAGCGCGAGGTTGTCTTTGTGGGCTCGCCGGACGCGGTGGCGCGGGCGCGGGCGCTGGTAGAGGCCAAGCTCGCCGCCGATGCGCGGAATCGCCGGTGGCCGGGCTGAGCGCTCGCGCCGCTACCGGGCCGACTACATGGACGTTGTGGTGTAAGACTAGATTGGCGAATACCTAGGCTCGTGGCTTTTTGGGCGCCGGCTCGGCGTCGGCGCCGGTGTCCGCACCGGTGGCCGACGCGGCCGGATCGGCCGGATCGGCAGCACCCTCGAGGTCGGCCAGAGCGGCATCGACGCGGTCACGCGCGTCCATTAGCGCCCGCCACGTTTCGGCCGACAGACTGATGCCCTGGCGTCAGTGCGCCCATGCGCGGCGTACCTTCTTGCCGGGCAGGTCCTGGTCGTCCTTGGTGTAGTACTCGCGAATGTCGACCAGGGGCATGCCGTTGAACATGCGCACGGCGACCTTCTTGCGCTTGCCGAGCTGACGTCAGGCGCGCCCCGGACACACTCACGTCGATCGCGAGCTTGGGCTCGGCCGGCTCGGCCACGGCCGCGCTGCGGAACTGTCGTTTGGGCGCCATGGCGGACAGTCGGCGCGGCGGGCGAGACGCGTGCGGGCGCGGTGTCACGTGCCTGGCTTGGGCGGCCCAGCGGGCGTGCGGCGCGCGCCCCACCGTGCGCCAGGCTAGCCCGTCAGGGACTTATTCCACAGCTTCGTCGGCCCTGGCCGAACGTGCTTTGTTGGGATCGCGCGAGGCCCTGGCAGGAACCTTAATGCGCGGGCGTCGGCGGTGGCGGGTGGCCCGGCGCCATGGACGGAGGCACCCGCATACGCGTGCATGCGGCCCGCATGAGCGGCGCACGCCCGACGCGGGTCACGGCTGCCAAGAGGGCGTGCCGCCGCATCCGTCGACGATACAGCCGCGGACTAGCGCCGACCCGGGAGCAAACGCGCGGGTCGACTACCGGTAGACATTGGGTTAGGGCTCCGCGCCGACCCGCGGGCCAGCGGTCGGCGGGTCGGCGCGGGGCCGCGGGGCCGCGGCCGCTGCCCTGTGCGGGCGCGGGGCCGGCCGAGCCAGGGCACGAACCGGCTGCCGAGCGGCTGAGCCGTGACCGGCGTCGCCCGACGCGTCGCAAGCGACTTTCACGTTCATGCGCAGTCGAGCCACAGCGGCGGCTCGGCCCGAGCCCTTGGATCTACGCACGGGTGCCAGAGCGACAGCACGCTGGCAGCGTGACGGCCGTGACGGCGCAAGCGGTGTTTAAGGCCAGCAGGCACATGGACCAGTCGATGTTAAGCTATAGGCGGCGCGGGCGCGGCCGCAATGTGACGTTGGCTTCCAGAGACAGGTCGGCGGTCGGGCAGCCGGCAGCGGCCACACAGCAACAAGCCGGTGTCAGCGCTTACTCAGCCTTCTTGTCCTTGGCGTCCACGCCGATGCCGTTGCCGTTGCGGTACATCTTGACGGCGCCGGGGCCCTCGACAAACTGGCACGTGCGGGCGATGCGGTACAGGGCCACGATCAGGTTGGTCGAGTCGCGGCGGTAGTGGGTGCCCATGACCTTCTTGATGGCCTGCGTGGCCTCCTCGCCGTGGTAGAACGGAATGCGCGAGCAAAAGTGGTGGGCCACGTGGGTCTCGATGATCTCGTGCAGGATGTGGCGACCGATGAAGCCAAAGTCGCGGTCGATCGTGGCGGCGGCGCCGCGCGCAAAGGTCCACTCGTCGGCGAGGTAGTGCGGCAGGGTGGGGTCCGTGTGCTGCAGGTAGGTGATGCAGACCAGCCAGTGGTTGACCCACAGGTAGGGGATGAAGTAGTAGAGCACAAAGTTTTGCCAGCCAAAGCGCAGAATGGCCATGCGAGCGCCCATAACAGCCGCCGCGATGCCGATGTCCGAGATGACGATGTCCCAGAAGTCCTTCTTGTCGAAGATCGGGGCCGACGGCCAGAAGTGGTTGATCTTCCACTTGGCGACGTTGGCGTACTTCTGGCCGGTAACGTTGGTCAGCAGGTACATCGGCCAGCCAAAGAGCTGCTGCACGATGAGGAAGTAGACCGTCGCCAGCGGGGCCTCGTCGACCAGCTCGGCAATGTCGCGCGACTTGAGGTACGTCTCGCGGTCGCGCGGCACAAAGACCATGTCGCGCGTCAGGTGGCCTGTGGCCTTGTGGTGCTTCGAGTGCGAAATCCGCCACGAGTGGTAGGGCACAAACAGCGACGAGTGCAGGATCCAGCCGACGATGTCGTTCGCGAGGCGGTATGGCGAGAACGCGCCGTGGCCGCACTCGTGCGCGAGCACCCACAGGCCGGTGCCGACAAGGCCCTGGCAGATGGTGTACGCGGCCCACGCAATTGCGCGGCCCCAGACGTAGGGGATGTGGTGGATCTGGGTGGCCAGGCCGCCCAGGATGCCGACGAGCACCAGGTCGCGCGCGACGTACGACAGCGAGCGCGCCAGCGAGCGCTCAAAGCAGCGCTTGGGGATCGCGTCCAGGATGTCCTTGATGGTGAACTCCGGCGGCGTGAAGTCGTTGCCGTTGCCGTCCGGGACCGGCGCGGCTTGCGCCTTGTCGCCGCCCGTCAGCGAGATAGACGGCCGGCGCTGGGTGTAGGTGATGGTCGACATTCTGCAGGGTAGGGAGGGTGCGGCCGGCCGGGGCGGCGCTGCCTGTCTATATATACGCCGGCCGGCGGCCGGTGCTGCCCGGGCCACTGGCCTGGCTGCTATCGAGCCTACCCGACTCAAGAGAGTTCTGCTTATTTTGCCCTGCCAAATCTAAACGACTGGCTCCCAGCCGAGCTCGCCGCCCGCGCCGCCCGGCCCGCGCGGCCGCACCGCCGTGCCGCCCGCGCGCGCCGGACACAGAGCCGGCGACGCGCCGGCGTACCCTGGCACCGCGTCCATGCCCGCGCGGCCGTAGACCCCAGCAATACGCTGCCCAAGGCCTGCTAGCCCGATCGATCAAATTAAACCTCCCAGGTCTCCCCAAACTTTTTGCGTGGCCCCAGCCGCAGGCCTAGAGTCGCCATGCCTCGCGGCCTGCCCGATGGGGACATGGTTCTCGGCGCGGCGACCGGCGCGTGGCTGCCGGCGCGCTGCATCGGAACAATGGACGGCGCATGCGGGCGGCGGTACGGCCGAGCTGTCTGGGGGGCACAACCCAGTATACTCTCTTGGGTAGTTTTCTGCATTTTGGCTCAATATTGCTGCCACGCTCGCCGCCGCTAGGTGCGTGGCCGGCGGACTCACGGCACGTTCGGTGGGCATCCCAATGCGGCAAGCGTCCGCCGCCGCAGAGCCCGCGTTGCGCAATCGGGCAAGGTGGGCGTTCCTAGCGCGCCCGATCTAGAGCACAGGTCGTATATGCGTATCACGGCTGGCACGCCGTGACGGCTCGCAACCCGCTGGCAATCGCCGGCAGGGCCCGCCGCGGTGGGCGGCGGGCGGCGGGCCGCACCAGCGGCTGCGGCCGCACTACCGGCGGCTGCCGCCGCCGCCGTCGCGGCCGCCGCTCGCGGTGCCAGATGTTCGGATTCGCAAACGAGAGGCGCTAGTAGTGGCGTAGCCCAAACGGGTGGGTGCGTGGCCTTCTTGATTTAATTTGCTACGTGAAAGGGTTCTTCCATGCCACGCAGGGCCGGTGTGATGCCGAGTGATAGGCGTGCGGGCGACGGGCGGCCGCGGACGCGGGCGGACGGCGGCGTGGGCCGGATGGCGCGCAGCGTGGGCTGGCGCGGCGGGGCGAGCTAGGACGCTCGTATTGTCGCAAATGATGCAGCGGTCTCGGCGCGTCGCCGCGCACGGGCGGCCGATCGTCCGCGGCGGCAGTCACATAGCCGCCGGGCAGTTGTCCGGCAGTGGTGATTGTGCGGTTGCGCCTGCTGCCAGAGCGAACCTAAAACCTTGCCACTTATTGTTTGATTTCTCGTCTGCTTCACCGCCTGGCCGACGCAGTGCTAGCTGCTGGGCAGCGCCGAGGGGCAACGGGGGTACGCTAGCCGAACGCGGCCTGGTGGCGGCTTTGTCGAGTTCATGAACCTGTCTGGGTGATGACTGGCCGACGCGGGCGTCTCAGCCATGCTAGCGTAAGCCACTGGGTGCCCGGACTTGAGGTATTTGGACGTACCTGGCCTGAAACGCTGCATCTGCTACTGGCTGGCTGGCGCTAATCGGCTAGCGCGCCGCTCGGGGTCTTCCCCAACAAACGCAGGCGGAACTGCCGCCGAGTCAGGCCACGGCCTGCGCCGGGTAAGCCAAACGGCTTGGCCCTGGCAGCCGTGCGTCCGGGTTACCCGCCCGCTCCCGCGGCGTGTCCCGCCCGCCGGGTAAGCGGCGCCCACCGGACATGCCCCACCGGGTAAGCGCGCCTCGCGCGCACCCGCCGGGAAAGGCGTGCGGGCTCGGCAGCTGCCGGCTACTGCCTGCCGCCCCCGCACGAGGCGCTCGGGCATGCCGACGGCACGTCCCGACAATAGCGGCGGCGCCCGAGCGCTCTGTGGGCGCCGGCAATGCACCCCACCGGGTGCGCAGCGCAGCGCTGCCATGTGATTGTGGAACTCTTCATTTGTCCGCGGCGTGGAAGCCTGGACGCTTCCGCCAGCTGGCAGGCTCTATAGACTCTTGGCGATGCCCATGGCCACGTTGGTGGCCCACATGGCCGCGAAAATGGCCAGCAGACGCAGACGGAGGTCGCCCGTCAGGCGCGCGGCAATGCCGGTCGACGGCGGCGGCGGCGGCGGCGCGTTCGTCGTCGGCAGCTCGTCGATGCGGTCCGGCTGCACGGCCGGCTCAGCAGTGGCCTCGCGCTCGGCCTGAGCAGCCTTCTCCGGGTCCTCGGCCGGCGGCGCCGGCGCGACCGGGCGAGGCGCCGGACGCGCGGTCTTGGGTCCGCTGACGATGTAACCGGTCAGCGTGCCAGTGGCGTCGCACGTGAGCGACGACAGGTACAGGAACAGCGGCGTCAGGATGACAAAGTTGAGTACGCGGTGGCGCGACGGCAGAACCTCAAGCAGGCCGTGCGTGTCGGCCGCCATCCAGATGTGAAACTGGAGCGTGAATGTCTCGAGCGAGCACGTGCCAACCCAGGCAAACGCGGTCGAATAGTAGTTGCGCAGCGGGTGGGTGGCGTTGCGCAGCAGCAGAAAGCCGATGATCGGCAGGAAGGCGATGACCGGGTGGTGCTTGGTGTACTCCTGCTTGACGTTCCAGACCTGGGACATGATCTGGTACGCGACGAGCGCGGCGACCGAGGCGATCAGCGCGGCGACGCGCAGGCGCGGCCACGCCGGCGTGCGCATGTAGCCCGAGTCCTGGAGCTTGATGCTGACGAGGGCGGCCAGCATGCCGACATAGACGATCCAGCAGTCGAGCAGGACGCGGAAGCGCCACTCACGCAGATCCCAAGTGATGAAGCAGAGCCGCTGGAGCACAAACCACAGCGCGTCGAGCGGGCCCTTGGACGAGACAATGATGTTGACAAAACCGGCCGAGAAGACGATCTTGGCGATCAGGAACGGCGTGTCCTCGTTCATGGACGACAGCACGTACATGGTCGCGTAGACGACCAGGAACCAGAAGCTCGAGAGCGGCGCGAAGTAGTAGAACAGGTAGTCCGTGTTCATGGAGTACGCGAGCACGACCGAGAGCAGGTTCAGGCGGACGAGCACGTTGGCAACGCGCTTGAGCGAAAAGTCGCGCTTCTTGTAGAAGAAGATCGTGTGGCCGTAGCCAGTCATGAAGAGGTACGCGGCCACCATCACCCGGATGATCTTGTAGATCGGCAGGACCTTGGACGCGCCGGTGATGTGGTAGATCAGGACCATGATCTGCATCCAGCCCTTCCACTCGTTGCTCTGGTCGCGGCCCATGAAGCCCTGCTCGCTCGACGACTTGCGGATCGTGAAGGCGCCGGCGAGGACGGCCATGGTGGTGAGCAGGACAAAGTCGCCGGTGAAGTACTGCTTGGCGCTCTTGTTGAACAGGCGGGTGCGGTCGGCGAGGTAGGCGTAGGTCACGATCGACATGAACACAAACAGCGCGGCAACGACCGCGTTGGGCTTGTTCGGCGACAGCTGCGTGGACGTGTAGTCGATCGTCTGGCGCAGCCAGGTCAGCTTGCTGCCGCGGAGAACGCCGGCGCTGCGCAGGAACAGGTACGGCAGCACGACGAAGGTCAGGCCCAGCGTCAGCACCTGGACCACGGTCGGCGTCGGGTACGCCGAGCAGCACGTCTTGTCGTACGGGTATCCCTTGCTGGCAACGAGCTGCTGGTTGCAGCGCAGGTTGAGCAGCACGGTGGCCTGGACGGCGGCCACGGACGGGATGACGTGGATGCCCGAGTTGTCGATCGCCGTCGGGAACCGCGACATCTCGGCAAACGCGCCCGGCACGATCACGTTCGACTGCTCGGCCGCAGCCCAGGCCAGGTACGAGTTCATGTAGCTGATCTCGGTGTCCGAGATGGTCTCGCCGCGCTCCTTGGACATGCGCGCGCGGTCCGGGATCGTCACCGGGTTGTAGACCGCCATGCGGTAGTAGTCCGGGCACGCGCGCACGGCCTTGAGGATGGCCTCGGTGTTGTCCTTCCACAGCGTGGCGCCGTCCTCGCCCAGGTACCGCGCGTGCCACAGGCCCGAGCCCAGGACGAGGTAGGCGTTCGGCCCGCGCTTGTCCTGCTCGTCCTTGGTCGCGCACTTGGACACCATGTCCATGGCCGTCGAGTTGAGGAACGGGTCCCAGATGAAGTCGATCTTGACGTCGCCGTGCTCGAAGTTCACGTTCGAGTGCTTCTTCTTCGTCTCCTCCACGGTCGGATCGATCGTCTTCACGGTCGCCCAGAAGATCTGGCGCACGGACGAGTCGCCGGCGAAGACGACGTGCTGGCTGCCCAGGCACTGCTCGACCTCCTTCGGCTTGTAGGCGTGCATCATGCAGCCGTCCGGCTGCCAGTTCTTGAGCGGCGCGCCCGAGTACGTGTCCAGCCACTGGCCGCGGCCGGCCAGCGCGCCGCAATGGTACGGGTCAAACACATCTGCCGTCAGCGCCGCCGCCGCGCGCGCACCTACCGATGTATGCGTACCGGCCGATCGCGAGGATGGCCACGAAAAACATGTACAGCACGACCGAGCGGGACACATGGTCCGCGGACGGGCTGAAGGACGACAGCGCGCTCAGCCACCCCATTGGTCTGCGTCGCTTCTCGTTAGTGTAGTCGGTTACAGCGGGTTCCGGGAGGAGAGGGCCAGGTCGTTTGAAGCCCTGCCGTCTCTGCACGCTGCAATCTTCAGCAAGGCCTGCCAGGATTGCCGCTGAATATAAGGAGGGTGTGGGAGTTGCGTTCACGGGCCTGGTTTAGTACCCAAAGTGCATATGATGTGCACACAGATGCAACACGACGCCGTGTGGTACAGACCGCTGCGTGCCACCCTGGCTATTGGAAGATCAATTGCGGACCGGCGACGCCTGCTTTTGGCGCACGAGCTAGCAGCACGAGTTCTGGACGGGCCTGAGACCTGGCACTGCGATGCCGGAGAACGATACACAGGAGCGAGCGTACGGCGGTCAGGCAGAGGTCGTAGTCCGCACGAGCTGGACAACCAAAACCTTGGTAAACGGTACGGCGGCGATCTAAGGCCAGGGTTGGGGCTCGAGTAGGGAGAGACAACACTGCTAACGCGCGCTAGAGTTCATTTTTGACGTTGCGGGTGCAGCACGTCCCAATGGGGCAGGTGAGCGGCAGCCCGCGGGAGCACGATTTCTCTGTTTGGCAAATCTGGCGTCCGCGGGCGGCGCCGGGGTGACACGGCGGGCTGCAATCTCGGGCTACTGCACGGCGCGCGGTGGTTGCACGGCGGCCTGCGCAGCCGCTTCGCGGTACGGCTGCGCGGGCGGCGGCCGCGCGATACGCGGGCTACGGGGGCGATAGCGGGCGCGACGGCCGACGCCGCGACGGGCGGCGGCGGACGGCCGCGGCGGACGGCCGGCGGCGGCGGACGGCCGGCGGGCAGAGGGGGCAGGGGCGGCCCAGCAGGGCGGGTCGGCGGGCCGGTGTCGTCGCGGCTGCACAGGGGTGCGGTGCGGCTGCGTAGGCGGCGGCCGCGTCGGCGGTGCGGTGCGCACGGCTGAGCACCGGCGCGTTACCCGTTACCGGGTTACATTACCCGGCCCAGACGCCGGGCCCGGCTCTGCCCTGCTTCTGCGGCCGCACGACGTCACGCCGGCACCACCGCAATGCCGACGCTCGCCCTCTCGAACTTCAACGTCGTCTGCGCGCTCTTCGGCAGCGTCGTCCTGCTCTATGGCCTCGTCTCCAAGTTCCTCGCCGACTCGCTGTACCTCTCCGAAGTCTGTAAGTGCCCCGCCCGGCCGTTCTGACCCAGTGCCGTCGCTGCTCCTCGGCGTCGCGTTCAAGGCCGCCGGCTGGCTGCGCCCCGAGGAATATGCCGAGGGCTCCGTCGACGTGGTCATGCGCGAGTTCTCGCGGCTGGTGCTCGGCATCCAGCTCGCCCTCGTCGGCGCCCAGCTGCCGGCCCAGTACGCCTGGAAGCACAAGCTCTCGATCAGCATCCTGCTCGGGCCGGTCATGTCCATCATGTGGCTGGCGTCGGCGGGCATCATCCTGGCGTGCATCCCCGGCCTGCGGTTCCTGGACGCGCTGCTGATCGCGGCGTGCGTCACGCCCACGGACCCCGTGCTGTGCAATAGCATCGTCAAGGGCAGCTACGCCGAGAAAAACGTGCCGGAGGAGCTGCGCAACCTGATCACAGCCGAGTCGGGCGCGAATGACGGTGCGTGCGCGCGCGGCCGCGCTGACCACAGGCTTTGGCTACCCGTTTTTGTTCCTGGCCGTCTACATCCTCCGCGACCACGGCACGCAGATCGCCCGCGACTGGATCGTCGAGACCTTGCTGTACGAGATCGCGCTGTCGATCGCGTACGGCATCGTGGCCGCCTACGTGTGCCGCAAGGGCGTGGCCCTGTTCAGGAAAAAGTTGTGCTTTTCTTTCTTTCTGCCCCGACATTTACTGATGTAGTGGCCGGGCGGGCAGCCGCCCGGCCCTTCTAGGAACCTGATGGACCATGACCTCTACCTGTTCTCGATCGTGGCCATGGCGCTGTTTGTGATGGGCACGTGCGGCCTGATCGGCACCGACGACCTTCTGGCGTGCTTCATCGCCGGCAACGCGTTCAACTGGGAGTAAGTCGCAGCCCGGCCCCGGCTGACGTCAGCGACTCGTTCCGGCTCGACAGCGCCGGCGACAGCATGCAGGGCACGCTCGACGTGCTCCTCAACATCGCATTCTTCATGTGGTTCGGCGCCAGCAACCGCTGGCACGTAAGTGCGCGTCGCGGCGCCGCTGACGCCAGGAATACGTAGACTCTGCCTTCTCCGTCTGGCGGTACATCGCCATGGGCGTCGCCATCATGGTCCTCCGCCGTCTGCCGGCTGTGGCGCTGTTCTACCGGACGCTGCCGTCGGTCACGTCCATCCGGGACATGGTCTTTCTGGGGTACTTTGGGCCGATTGGCGTCGGCGCGATATTCTACCTCGAGGTCTCGATCGAGACACTGGCCGGCCTGGAGCAGACGCCGCAGCTGGTGTACGTGCTCGAGGTGATCCGGCCGGTGGTGACGTTCCTGGTGCTGTCGAGCATTGTGACCCACGGGCTGACGATCGGCCTGGCTGAGGTAAGAAGTGCGCGGCGCGGGCTGACGCCAGCTTGGCCTGGTGGCGGCCCAAGGCGTGCGGCGGCGGCCGGCGACGCTGCCGTTGGCGACGACGCTGACGCTCGTCACGGCGCCCTCGGTGCACCTGGGCACGCACAAGGTGCCGGCCGAGGCCGAGGCCGGTTCGAGCTCGATTTTCGTATAGAAATGCATTACGCGCCCACAAACCGGCGGACCTCGTCGTCGAGCGTGGCCGCCAGCGACTCGCGCGTCGGTGCCCAGCCGAGCGCGCGCGCGCGCGTGGCCCGCGACCGCGAGTTGGTGACGAAGAACGAGGGCAGGACGGCGGTGCCGCGGTCCAGGAGCGCGCGGTAGTCGGCCGCGGAGAAGACGGCGGTGCCGTCGGCGGACGTCCGGTCGGCAGCCACGACGCCGTGGCGCACGAGCGGCGCGTCGAGCGCCACCGTCAGCGACCGCCAGGCGTGCTCGCCGGCCGAGGCAAAGTAGTAGCCGTCGGCGTTGTACGCCAGCCGGTGCGGCGCCTCCAGGTAGGTGCGCACCAGCAGCGCGTACAGCGCCGAGAGGTCCTGCACGTGCACGTTGCCCCAGATGCTGCGGTCAGCGCGGCCGCGGCCGTACTTACGCGCGGCCGGAGCCCACGATGGCGTTGCGGCCGAGGGCGGCCACGGCGCCGATCAGCGTTGGCACCTGCTGCGACCGCTGGTTGCCGGGACCGCGGCCACGGCCGTAGACCAGCGGCGGCGCCACCACGAGCGTGCGCACGCCGCCAGGCGCCGTCCGGTGGATGCCGAGGATGGTCTGGCGTCAGCGCGGGCCGGGCGGCCACTTGCCTGGTCAATTGTGCCGTGCGGGCGGCCGGCCGGCCAGGCCGTGATAGCGCGGATATCGGCCACGTCGTCCCACACGCGGCTGCTGGCGCGGTCGTTCTCGGCCGGGTCGACCAGGATGGCCGTGCCGGACGTGTGGATGAGCAGGAGGTCGCGGCCAGCCGGCCAGCCGGCGAGCTCGGCGGCGAGCACGGCGGCGGCGGCGGCGCTGTCGGCGGCGTCGCCGGTGTGCACGACGATGTCGGCGGCCCGGATGGCCGCGCCAAACACCGCACGGTCCTCGTACGTGCCGGCGACGACGGCGATGCCGTCCACGGGCGTGCCGGCCGGCACGACGGCCGCCGGCAGGCCGAGGTCGGCGCGGACGCGGGCGGCCACGGCGTCCGCGTCGCGCACAAAGAGCGTGAGGGCGACCGCGCCGGCGGCCGCCAGCCGGCCGAGCGCGACCAGGACGTCGCCGCCGATGTACCCTGAAGCGCCGGTCAGGAGCAGTTGCTTGGCCATGGGCCGGCAAGGGCGGCGATCGGGGCTTTTACTGCCGGGCGCCGGTGGCGCGGGGCGCCGCACGGCGTGCGGCGCAGCAGTCACGTGTGTGCCCGATAAGGTGCCGGCGCGCCAGCCACGGTGGCGGGCTAGCCGCTGCACGGCGGCTGTCGGTGTCCCTGCAGAGCGCCCGGGAGCCAGGCCAATGGGACGCTGTCAACCAGTCTAGATATGGCGACGCGCGTCTTGGCCATGCCTAAATGGGGATGTCCCAACGCAATGCGGGGAACCGGCCGGCGAACAGCGTGCGTTGTCGCGGCGGGGTGGGCGCCGGCGGGGGGTGCTGGCGGGGTTGCGCCGCGTTGGCGGCGGGCGCGGCGGGCGCAGCGGCAGGTGGCGCGCCGGCGGCCGCGCCCGGCGGCCGCTCGGCTGTGCGCGGCCGCGCCTGGCAGTCACGAGGATCACTATTAAACGAAAGAACGGCCAGGCCATGCAGTAACAATACAAGGAGCGACAGGAGCGAGCGTGGGCGCGCGGGGCGCGGACCAGAAGACCCGATGCAGGAGCGCCGTGCGCTAGGACGAGAACCGCGGGACGGCGCTCCACAGCGTGCGTTTCCAGGTCTCGAGCTCGTGGTGCATGTGCAGAAGCTCCTCGCGGCGGCGGTGGTAGGCGGCGTCGGTGGGCGCGGCGGAGCCGGAGAGCGCGCGCTGCTCCAGGTTGCGGACCTGGATAAACAGCCGCTTGTAGTCGTCGTACTGGGTCTTGAAGCGCTTGGCCAGCGCCCAGAGATCGGTCTCGGAGGGGGCTTCGGCGACGGCGTCGGCCTTGCGCTTGCGCGCGGGCTGGGCCGGCGCGGGGGTGGCTGGTGTGGCCGGCGTGGCTGGCGTAGAGACTGTGGAGGGCGTGGAGCCGGCCGACGGCAGCCGGCGCCGCTCGGCGGCCGGCTTGGGCTTGCGCGGGGGCGCGCGCACGTCGTCGGCGTTGAGCGGCGGGCTGGTGCCAAGCGGCGACGGCTTGCGGGGCGACTTGTCGGTGCTGGAGCTCGACGACGAGCGCGCGCGCTCGAGCGAGACGGCGGGCGCGGGCGCGGGCGCGGGCGCAGGCGCGGGCGCGGGCCGCTTGACCGGCCGCTTGGCCGGCGTGCGGTCGGGCCGGTCGTCGTCGTCGTCGCTGGAGGCGTCCGGCGGCGCCGGCGCGGCCGACGACCCGGCCGCCGGCCGCGGCGCCGCCCGCTTCGGGCGGGCCTCTTTTTTGGCGCCGACCAGGGCCTTTGCGGTCGCATTCGAGCGGCCAGAGCCGATGACCGCGCGCGCCGGCGCCGCGCGCGGGACCGGCACGGCCGCCGGCGCCGGCGCCGGCACCGGCACGGCCGCCGGCGCGGGCGCGGGCGCCGGCGCCGGCCGGTCGTCCAGCCCCAGCGCCGGCACGTCCGGGCTCGGCGGGTCCGCGCGGGCCGGCTCGGCGCGCAGCTTCGGGTCGAGCAGCAGCCGCCAGGCCACGTCGGCCGGCGGCAGGCCCAGGCGCTCGTAGGCCGCGCGCGCGCGGCGCACAACCAGCTCGCGCTCGGCCGGCGTGTAGTGCTTCCAGTCCCACACGCGCAGCTCGCGGTAGGCGCCGTCGGCCAGCACGTAGCCGCCGTCGTCCGGCCGGGCGTAGTCGGCCAGCGCCGCGTGGACCTCGTCCGGCGAGCCCTTGGTCCGGCGCACGACCGCGTCGGCCGTGAGCGGGCCCGACACGGCCAGCAGGTGCAGCGTGCGGTTGACCAGCGACTTGAGGTTGGCGCCCGGCGTGGTCGACACCGGCACCAGCGTCCGGTTCTTGTTGGCCGGCGTCAGCGACGGCGACGCCGGGCCCAGCCGCGGCGACGGCGTCGCCAGCGCGCGCTTGCCGTCGCGCGCCGGCCACGCGCGCGCGGCCGGCCGGTTGGCCTCGCGGTCGCGCAGCGCCGGCGCGCGGCCGTGCTCGACCGTGAGCTTGTGCGAGATCTCACCGAGGCCGGCCAGCGCCCGCGCGCCGGGCGAGCCGTGGTACACGCGCACCGTCGCCGGCTCGCCCACGGCCGTGACCGCGTGGACCGTGCTGCCGATCCGCAGGCCGCAGACGGCCGTGCCGCCGGGCGCACCCGCGCGGGCGCCCGCGACAACGAGCGCCGCGCCAGCGCCGCGCGCCGAAAGCAGCTCCGCGAGGGCGTCCTGCGACAGCTTGACGTGGAAGAGGGGGCCGCGGGCGCGCCCGGGCTTGAGCGTCACCGTGCCGGCCAGCGCCGGGCTGCCGGCGCTGCTGGCGTCCATGGTCGTGGCGATCCCGCCGACGGGTCGTCCGGTCGGCGCCCGTGCAATCCTGGAGGTGTCTGTCACTGCGCCGCGCGGCTGTCGGGCCGCGGCGAAGAGCGAGCGTGGAGCGAGCAAAGGCGGTCGAGGGGCGCCGGGGGCCGTGGAGACCGTGAGGGAGAGTGTGCGAGACGGGAGCGTTAGGCGCTGCGGCGGCTAAGACCTGCAACCGCCCCGACCCTACGCCCCGAGCCCTAGCGGCCGCCGGCCACGCGACGCGGCGGACCGCCGCGGCCACGACGCCGGCGGCGGCAGCTGCCGGCGGCCGCGACGGGCGCGCTGGCCGCGGCGGCGGGCGGGCGCCGGCTCCCCCCGAAAGTTACGTAAGCACTCCCTGTGCGTTATGTCAGCGTCCCCTCCGGCTTAGGTCATCCCCCCCTCCGGCTTACTCACCGCCCCGCGATACCGGCTGCCTCCGCGCCGGCCCCGGCCGGCGCGTCGCGCCCGGCCCCGCCGCCACTGCTAGCCCATTGCCACCCCTCACGTGTTGGCGGACTGGGCGGACGTGGCGTAGCCCCTTGGCCGGCGTCTACGGCGGGCTCGCGGCGGCGCGGCGGCGCGGCGGCGCCGGACTGGGCGGCCGGGCGGCGCGGCGACTGGCTGGGCTGGCCGCGGGCCCCGGCTGGGCTGGCTCTGGCCGGCGCCGGCTGGCACCGGCTGGCACCGGCGGGCGCCGGCGGGCGCTGGCTGGCGCCAGGCGCCCTGCCTGGCGCTGGCCGTGCGCCGCGCTGACGTGTCAGCGGCTAGACCTCTGCCAAGGGCGTGCTGCGCCACGTCCGTGGCTGCGTCCGTGCAGGTGGCGAGGCCGCGGCCCTCCCGAGGCCGGCCTGTCACGCCGGTGGTCGGCTAGCGACCGAGTCGGCTGCGACTCGCCAACGGGCGCCGGCGCCAAGCCGCCGTTGTTTGGTAGCCACAACTCGTATTGCGCTAGCTGCCTAGGGTATGGTGAGACGCGACGCGCCGCGTAGCGTGCATGTGGCGCGCCGCGCGCACGGCCACCGCCGACCACCGCCGCGCCGCAAGGGTGCTGGCGCTCCGCGGGCCGGCGCGGCCGTGGCGGCGTGGCAGGAGTCAGCCGCCGGCAGGGCACGCCGCGCCTCCGACGGGGGCGGCCGCACACGCGCCGGGCGAGGCTCGTCGGGGGTGGCCGCCCACTGGCAGCGGCCGCCGTGCGCGGCCGCCCGCCGCGTGTGCGCCCGACGGGGTCCCGCGAGGCCCATATCCGAGCCTGCAGCGGTCCGTAGCCGTCCCGGGCAGCCGCCAGCCGTCGGCTGCCGCCTGCCGCGCGCGCCCTAAACGGGGCGCCTTGGAGGCCTGGCGCATGTGACCTGGCGGATCCGCCGGAGCGGGTCGGTCAGGCAGGTCACAGCGCAGGTCACGGGTAACAGTTGCATGACGCTCGCGCGTCGTACGTACATCATGAGCCGCTGTGTCTGTGCGCGCACGCGGCTGGCTCGGGACCGCGTGTCTCGGCGCTGCGCCGGTCGGGAACCGGCGTCGGGGCCGTCCACGCCCGTGCGCGGACGGCAGTGTGTGTGTGCCGCCGGACGGCGAGCGCTAGGACGCGATCCAGCGCGCAGAGCGCTTGATGTACTTGCCGAGCAGCAGCAGCAGGTCGGCCAGCACAAACCGGCAAAAGACCGAGCCAAAGATCTCGGCCACGTGCTTGATGCCGATGTCGAGCCGCAGGTGCGCGCGCGCCGGGACGGAGCCCTCGAGCGCGGGCAGCGCGACCAGCAGCCGGTCGAGCACCTGCGCGCGCTCGCACAGCAGCGCGACCGCGCGGAAGTAGGCCGTGAAGGGGCCGGGGTCGTCGCGGCGGGCGGGCGCGGCCAGGAGCGGGCGCGGGTCGGGCGCCTTCTTGAGCTTGATCTTCTTGGACCAGCCCAGCACGCCGGCGGACGGCGGCACGTTCTCGGCCGACACGGCCGAGGCGGACGAGGCGACCGAGCCCTTGCGGCTGGCCGGGAAGTAGCTCTGCGGCCGGGTGTCGGCGGGCGGGGTCCGCAGCGCCTCGGGCGAGAAGCGGGCGAGCGAGGCCGTGCGGCGCGGCGCCGGCGGCGCGTCCACAAACGCCGGGTCGGCGAAGACCGAGGCCTTGCCGACGACGTCCGCGCCGAGCTTGCGCGCGAGCTGGGCCTCGGTGCGGTCGACGACGAGCTCCAGCGCCGTGAAGCGGTCGCAGAACGCGTCCGCGTCGGTCGCCAGCAGCGCCTCGGGCAGGTCGGCCAGCGCGGCGGCGACGGCCTCGACCGCCGCGGTCTTGTCCTCGATCGCGCGCAGCTTGACGCCGCGCAGGGCCAGCACGTCGTGGGGGATGAACAGACGGGGCGACAGGAACCCGCCGCGCGAGTGCGTGAGGATCTGCCGCACGAGCCGCAAGAGCCAGAACGGCCGCGCGGCCGCCGTCTCCGGGCACGGCTCGTACGCGGCCAGCGCCTCGGCCCGGGCCGCCGGCAGCCGGTCGAACGGGTCGTCGTCCGGGCGCGAGAGCCCGAGCGAAGCCAGCGAGTCCGTCGGTGACGGCAGGCCGCTCTCGTGCTGCAGGTTGAGCAGCCGCAGGTTGGACGACGAGTGCGTCGTGCGCGGCCGCTCCGCGTGCAGCACGGCCCGCAGCGGCGACCGCAGGTTCTCGGACGACGCGGACGGCAGGCGCGCGCGCAGCGCCATCTGCGACTTGGACGCGCGCAGCGACGTCGCGGTGGCCGCCAGCGCCGGCGCCGCCGGCGCCAGGCCGGCCGCGAGCCCCGCGTCGCGCGTCGCGCCCGCAAACGTGTAGTTGCGGTTGAGGCCGCCGCGCGGCTCGGCCGCCGGCGGCGCCGGCGGCGCGGCCGACGTCGGGCTCACGGCCTCGAACGGCTCGAACGCGGCCGGCGTCAGCCGCGGCGTGGCCAGGTCGTCATCGCCGCCGGCGGCGTACATGGCCGACGGGACCGAGATCGAGCGGCCGACGGCGGCCAGCCGCGAGAGGCCCGTGTAGTCGTCGTCGGACGCAGCCGTCGACGTCGACGACGACTCGTCGTCGCGCCGCAGCGCGTCGCCGGCGGCCGCGCGCTCGACCTGCTGGATGTCGAGCGCAAACTGCTCGAGCACCTGGTCGCGCGTCAGCTGCCGGAACGCCGGCGGCGGCTCGGCAACGACGGCCCGCGGCGGCGGCCCGTCCGAGCGCACGCGCGCGTGGCGGGCGCGCCGCGCGGCGGCGTCGTCGTCGCCCAGCACGCCTGCGAACGTGTCCTTCAGCGTGGCCGGGTCCAGCGTCAGCGCCTCGAGCCCGCCGGGCAGCGCGCCCGTCTGCAGCTCGTCGATCAGGTCGTCGATGTCGGGGTTGGTGCGCGGCTTGCGCCGCTCCGCCTTGAGCGACATGCGCGCCTGCCGCTGCGCTCGGTACTGGTGCAGGGCCGATACCGGGCTCGCCGTGTCGGACGCGTTGAAGTAGTTGGTCAGGCTGTGGAGGTCGAGTCGCATCGACTGCTTCTTGTGCACTTTTTTGGCGGCCGCATTCCTGGTCGCCGCCAGCCGCTGCAGGGACGACGCCGAGCTGTGGCTAGTCAGCTCCGGCCGCTCGTCCAGCGGCAGCGCGCCCGTTGATCGCGTGGCCAGCGTCGGAAAGAGGCCGGGCGCGGGCGCGAGCGTGGCCGCGGGCGGCGGCACGGCCGGCACGGCCGGCGGGGGCGCGGGCGGCGGCGCGGCCGCGGCCACGGCCGCCGGCGCCCCCGCCGGCGCCGCCGGCAGCTCCGGCAGGCTCTTGTCCACGTTGGCCAGCCGCGAGCCCGGCCGCGAGCCCACGGTCGAGCTCGACGCGGACGGCGCGTGGCCGCGCGCCGCCGCCGCCGCAACCGCCGTCGGCACCACCGTCGGCGTCGGCGGCTGCGACCCCGCCGCCGACGTGTCCCAGATATTGGCCAGCGACGAGCGGCGCAGCGGCAGGCGGTCGTCGCGGTCGCCGTCGCGGCCGGCGCGTCCCTCGCGCTCTCGCTCGTCCTCGCGTCCGTCCCGCCAGTCCTTCAGTCCGCGGCCGACCACGTCGACCATCACGTTCACGCGCGGCGCCGCCGGGTGCTCCGTGTTCAGCTCGGCTATTCGGCCAGCATAGGTGTCGTACTGTCATCAGCAGGCCCCCGCGCGCTCTTACGATCTGTCGCAGCCGGACCTGGTCCTCGGACGTCGTCATCTGGTCAATCACCTGGACGAGCAGGCCGCAGGCTTCCATGTACGCGTCGCGCGCTGCCGTCAGTGTGCCCAGCCGGCCACTCACCGCCCGCGAAGTCCTGGTCGTTGTCCAGTACCACGGCCGCGTTCGCCCGCTATATATCAGCGCCGTCAGGGATGATCGCGCCCGCACAAAAGGGGCCTACCTGGAGCGCATGCAACTGCCGTCAGCTCGCCCGCGCACTCGCCTACCATCATGCTGTACGCCGTCTCCGGCGCGGCGAGCCCGCCGTCCAGCAGCCCGAGCGCGTCTGGCCCGGCCCACCCACGGCTGTCCGGCCGCGCCGGCTCCAACGGTCCGGTCTGTGTGCTCGTGATCGCGCTGTGCCGGTCTCTCCGGCGTCTCACGGCCGCCGGCCGTGCTGTGTGTCTGTCTCGCGGCCTGCACCGGCGCTGTCGTGGATACAGGTCTGCGCAGCTAGCCGCCTCTGCTGCACTACCAAGGGGCCGCGCCGCCGCCGCCGCCCCTGCCGTCTCCTGACGCCTCTGCCCACGCGGACCGCACCGCTACGTTTGCTACGCCGGAGCGGGGCCTGCGGCGGGACCGCAGGCCGACGGGCCGATGGCCGCTGGGGACGGCGGGCGCGGCCGGCTGTAAGCGACCGTGTCTCGGCTGGGTGCGTGGTGCGGCGGGCCGGGGGCCAGGGCCGCTGGGGGGCAGACGCGGCAGTGGACCGGCAGTGGACCGGCAGTGGCCGCGGTGGCGACGCAGTGGCCGCGGTGGCGACGCAGTGGACGCCGCGGCCACGCAGCGGACGGACGGGCGCGGCTGGCGGGCCACTGGCCGCGGCGCCCCGGCCGGCGCCGACCGGTACTGGCCGCCCGCCGTCCGCCGCCCGCCGGCCACTAGCCCGGCACCGGCCACTGCCGGCGCCGGCCCGGCTGCGCCACCTGACTCCGCCACCGCTCACACCACTGCTGCAGCGCGCCACGCGTGGCCGGTGTAACACGGCGTCTGATCGGCGCGTACGCAGAGTCACCTGTGCGACGCTTGCCGGGCTGCCATTGGCCGCTGCACGGCGGCCCAGTGCAGTCTCTAGCGCCCACCGGCGATCGTGTGCCCGCGGCCGCGCGGAGACCCGCCCGACCCGCGGCCAGGGGGATCCGCGAATAAGCTCAGGCACACGGCGACGCAAGGCGCGCGTTGGGACCGACGCGGATGAGACAATGACGCAGGCCCAGCGGCGGTGCGTCATGCAGCCTGAAACAGCGGCCGCGCCAAAAAGCAGTCACACCGGCGCAGCCCCTCGCGTCGGCAGCATTCCGCTCCGCGGCACGGTGCGGCGCAGCGGGTAACAGGTAACGGCTGCGCCACGGCTGCCGACGCCTGCCGGGGCCCGCCGCGGAGCGTCCGGCGACGGCGGGCGCGCGCGCGCGCGCGCGGACGGCGGCGCGCGCGCGGTCGCGCACCGACCGGCCGCCCGGCCGCCGCCGGCCGCCTCGCCGCCCCGCCGCGCGGCGCCGTCGCCCGCCAGCCCGTACTAATGACCCGTGCATGCGCCAGTGGACCATGCGTAAAATGTCGCTGCGCTAGGCGCCGCGCGCAGTGGGGTCGCCGCTTCCGTCTAGTGGACGAACACCAGCTGAGACGCCAAGCGCGCGAACACTCCACTGCGCTAGTGGCCGCGTCGTTCACAGTTTTACTCTATCAGACACAGCGTCGTCCAGGCCGCCGGCAGGCGCCGGGTATGTGATGTATGGTACAGGCCATTATACAGATCCAAAAGACTAGGGCTCGGACTTGGCCACGAGCGTGTTGAGCTCGGCAATCGTCTCGGCGACGTGGTCCATGTCGCAGGCCACGCCGACCTCGAGGCCCGTGACGCCCGGCCGCGACGCGTTCCACAGCTCGGCGCACTGCGGCGCCGGGCGGAAGCCGGGCATCTTGGCGGCCGCGTCGGCGATGTAGACCACCACGCGGCCGTTCTTGCGCTTGAGCCCGGCGTCGAAGCAGTGCCGCCGCGCGTGGTAGACCAGCCGGTAGTTGACCACCGAGTGCGCCAGCGTGTAGACGTCGGCGCGGTCGAGGGCGTGCGCGGCCTGCAGCAGCGGCAGCGTCAGCTGGAGCATGGTCACCATGTAGTGGAAGCCCTCGACGTTGAGAATGTCCTGCAGAAAATGCTGGATGAGCCGGTGCGGGTTGGCCGCGTCGAGCTCGAGCCGCATGGCGTCGCCGGCGAGCGTGACGGCCGCGCGCAGCGCCGGCCGGCCGTAGCCGAAGGCGACGCGCGTGAGCGAGACGGCGTCGATGGCGAGCGCGAACGAGCCGAGGATGTCGATGAAGGCGGCGACGCGCTCGATGCGGTCGATGCGCTCGATGGCGACGTCGAGCACGTCCGCGGCGAGGTCGAGGCGCAGCGCAAAGAGGCCGGTGCGCGGGTTGAGCGCGACGCCGGGCACGTCGGACGCGATCGCGCGCCAGGCCAGCGGCCGGCGCACGCGGCCGAGCAGCACGACGGCCGGCGCGACACCGGCCGCGGCCGGCTCGAAGCGCATGTGCACGGCGGAGCAGGTCCAGCGCGTGCGGGTGAGCGACGTCGAGTCGAAGATGAGCCGCGGGATGTCGCCGTCGGCGGCGTACTTGTAGCGGATGCCGCGCGCGTGCAGGCCCTGCGTGATGGCGTGGAAGGCGATGCGCGCGGCGGCAAGCGTGTCGAGCCGCTCGAGCAGCGGCGGCGTGCACTCGCCGGCCGGGCCGAAGAGCTTGACGGACTCGAACCAGGCGATGGTCCAGCCGACGTCGCCGGAGGCCAGCTCGGCCAGCCACCAGCGCGCGCCGGCGTCGCCGAAGGTGACGACGACGAACCAGCCGGCCGGCCAGGCGTCGCGGCGCAGCGTGCTGATCTGGCGCACGCCGGCGCCGAGCTTCTGGCGCACGTCGTCGACCTTGATGTTGGTGATCCGGAACGTGTTCCAGCCGCAGCCGGCGGCGACGGCCTCGAGCTCCTGCTGCATCGACAGGTGGCGCAGCGAGACCAGGACCGTGGCCGCGGTCTGGGCCACGTCGCGCTGGCTGTTGAGCGACCGCTCGGCGTAGCGCACGAGGTCGCTCGTCGTCTCGAACACGGCGCGGCCGGTCAGCGGCTCGATCGTCAGGTACGTGACCTTGGTCGGCGCGAGCTCGACGCGCAGCTTCATGTCGTGCACCTGCGGCGTGATGAGGTGCGGCACCTGCGCGTACGCCGGCGAGGCCACAAAGTGCTTGTAGACCAGCGCCAGCAGGTACTGGCGGTGCAGCGTCACGACCTTGGACAGGATGCGCTCGGCCGAGATCTCGGTCTGGTCGAGCGCAAACAGGAACGGCCGCGCGCGGCCCTCGGGCGTCCAGCGCACGCCGAGCGTCTTGGCGCGCAGGAGCCCGATCTCAAACGCGTTGCGGCCGCCGGGCCGGCCGAGCCAGTACTGGACCGAGATCAGCTGGCTGTCGGGCACGAACGCGATCTTGACGATGTCCGCCCAGACGCCCTTGGTCAGCGCCTGCGCCTGCCGGTGGATCAGCAGCAGCTTGTAGGAGAGCGTGAAGTTGTGGAGAAAGTCGTAGAGGCCGGCGAGGCCCTTGGTCGCCAGGAACTCGTCCGCCACGCGCTCGACCTCGCTGCGGATGCCGCTGCCGAGCGCGCCCGCGGCCGCGAACAGGAACCGGAAGTCGATCAGGAAGAAGCGCGCGCCGGGGTCGTCGTCGGCGATGCCCACGTCGACCTCGAACTCGTCGCGCACGACAAACGTCACGCGCCCGTTGCCGATCGAGAACCGGCGGAACGGCGGCGGGATGTTTTCGTACAGCGCCAGCCGGATCGACAGCAGCACGTTGAGGTCGTGCAGCACCCCCAGCACCCGCCGCGCCGTCAGCGCCGGCGGCGGCACAAAGTTGAACTGCCGTCAGCGCGCCCGCGCACCCACCTACCGTCGACAGCCGCGGCTGCCCGCGCGTGAACACCTCGAGCGCGGTGCCGATGTCCGGGTTCGGCAGCCGCGCGCTGCTCAGGCCGTGCTTGACGCTCTGCAGCGCCCAGATCACGTTCACGAAGCAGTTCTTCTGGCCGCCCAGCCACGACACCACGTCGATCACGCGCGAGACCTCGCTCGCGCTGCGCGCCCACTGTGTCAGCACCAGCAGCTTGATGAACTGCTGCCGCGTGTGCACCAGGAAGCCCAGGAACTTGCGCTTGCGCGTGCTGTCGTTCGCCGCCGGAAACGTCTCGAGGATGTTGACCAGCTCGGCGTACGTGTGCTCGACCGTGCGCGCGACCACGTACGCCAGCGGCAGGAAGTTGTCCGAGATGTGCGCGATCGCCGGCACGGCGCCGGCGCCGCCGGCCGCCTTGGTGAGGCCGCCCGCCGCGCCCGCCGCGCCCGTCTCGTCCGTCGCGCTCATCGCGCTGCGCGCGCCGCGCAGTGCCCGCGCCGATCCGCGTCCGCGCCGCCCTCAGCCGCCGGTCCGCGCGCGTCGCGCCTGCGCCCGTCGCGCTGCGTGCCGCTCGTGTGGTCGTCGCCGACCGTGCCCGTCGCCGTGTGCGGGCCAATCACTGTGTCTGCGTCCGGGCGTGCGCGCACTGCTCCTGCTGCATCTCAATCAGCCCCGTCCGGTGCGTCTGCGGCCGCCGCCGCCCGCGGAGGCGCCCTGCTCACCGTGCGCGTCTGTCTGGGTCGTCACCGCTTTTCGCCGTGGTTCCTTTCCTTGACCGCGAATTTTTCCTCACATCACCAGCTTTTTCTGCGGCCGTCTTCCCGCCCGCTCTTTTTCCAACCAGGGCCCCCGAACCGTTCCCACCCCCGGCTTCCCCGCGGTCGCAGCGACCGCAGAGCCCGCAGAGGACCGCAGACGGCGCGGACGAGCGCGCAGCGCAGGCGGAGAGGGCGCACACGCAAAAGCCGGGTAAGTGCGGCGCATCCGCCGCGCGGCGGCGCGCTTGCGGCGCAGCCGTCGCGCCGCGCGGCACCTGTGCGCGCTGACGCCGCAGAATGGAGCTCACGGCAGAGCAGCAGATCGAGCAGCTCAACCAGGCGCGCCAGCTGATCGAGCAGGATGCGTCGTTCTATCCGCAGATCATGCGCGGCATCCTGCCGATCGCGCAGAAGCCCGAGCTGGCGCTGCGCGCGTGGTGCGCGCGGTTCCTGGCCGACGGCTTTGCGTCGCCGGCCATCGGCGACAGCGAGAAAACGGCGCTGGCGGTGGAGTGCCTGGACACGGTGGCCGCGCTGCTGCAGACCGACGACGGGCGGCTGCGGGCGAGCCTGATCCAGTGCGCGGCCTCGGTGTACGCGCTGGTGTTCCGCCACGCGTGCGGCGACGCCGGCGCGCGGGACGCGTGGGACCGCCTGGCGACGATCAAGACGTTTGTGCTGAGCCTGTGGGACAGCGGGCCGGCGGGCGTGCGGCTGTGCGTGATCAAGTTCGCGCAGTGCGTAGTGGCGGCGCAGACGGCGGGGTCGAAGGACCCGCGGCTGGTCGACGACGCGGACGTGTCGATCGCGACCGTGCCGCCGGGCCACGCCTTCCTGCGCCGGACCGAGCTGGAGGCCGAGGCCCACGGCCTGCTGGACCGCCTGCTGGCCGTGTTCTACGACGAGACCATGTAAGTGCGGCGCGGGCGCGGCTGACGGCAGCAACGAGTCGCGCATTTCGGCGACGCTCTACGCGGTGGGCGCGCTGGCCAAGACGCGGGCGTCCATCGCCGCGCGCATCCTCAACACGATCCTGGCGTTCAACCCGCTGGCGGCGCGCTTTGACGTGGCGCGGCCGGCGCGGGCGCGCCTGGACCTGCGCTTTGTCGACAAGAACCTGCGCATCGTCCTGGCGAGCCTGGCGCGGCTGCCGGCGGCGGCGCCGCTGCGCGGACGCATCCAGTACTATCTGGCGCAGCTGGCGCAGCTCAAGCCCGCGCAGGTCGACGACCTGCTCAAGCGGCGGGCGACCGAGGCCGCCGACGGCGACGCCAAGCGCCAGCGCCTGGACGTGCCGCCCGAGGCGCCGCCGCCGGCGATGGCCGCGGTCCTGGCCGCGCCGCCGACGGTGGCGGCCGACGCGTCGGGCGCGGTGCCGTACGCGCGGCTGTTCTCGCTGCTGGCCGGCTCGCCGCTGGCGAGCTTCGACGCCACGCAGCTGCCGGCCCACCTGGCGACCGAGATCGCCATCGCGGGGCTGGCCGCGGTCGACCTGCCGTCGCTGCAGGCGGCCTCGGCGATCGTGCACGCGCGCCTGGCCGCGCTCTTCGGGTCCGGGCCGGTGCTGACGGCGCCGCCCGCCGACGACGACGACGACGACTACGACCCCGCCGACACGGTCTCGTTCGCGCCCGACGCGCCGGCCGTGGCCGCCGTGGCCGCCGCGGCCGCGGCCGCCACCACCGAGCTCAAGGCCGAGGACGACGACCCGCTCGCGCTCGACGCCCCGGTCGACGACGACGACGTCGACGCCGTCCCGCTCACCGCGGCCAAGACCCTCACGCCCGCCGAGCGCCTGGCCGTCTTCCAGCAGATGATCGAGCGCATCTTCCAGTCCAACGACGCGTTCCAGAACGTCTGGAAGTTCGCCGCCAACCAGAAGGCCGCCAAGACCAACATGAGCAAGCTCGGCATCAACAACGACACCTGGGTCGTCCTCCTCAGCCGCGTCTCGACGCGCGGCACCGACGCCGGCGCCGACGACCTGCAGGACAAGATGGCCGCCCACGTCCGCGACCGGCTGTTTGCCTACATCATGGCCAGCTTCCGCGAGCGCATCGACATCGCCGTCATCTGGCTCAACGAGGAGTGGTACAACTACCGGCTGCACGTGCGCACGCACCCGGACGACCGGCTCGAGGACTCGCAGTACGCGGTCTGGGCGTCGCGCATGCTCGACAGCGTGATCCCCTTCCTCGACGCCAAGGACCGCATCTTCATCCGGTTCCTGTCCGACCTGCCCGAGCTCACCGCGGCCATGATCCAGAAGCTCAAGACGCTGTGCCTGGACCCGGACCGCGCCAAGCTGGGGTTCCTGGCGCTGCAGTATCTGATCATGCTGCGGCCGCCGGCCAAGGAGTTTTGCCTGGACCTCATCCAGTTCCTGTATGAGAACCACCCCGACACGCGGGCGTCGTGCGAGCGCATCCTGCAGAAGCACCGGGCGGCCGTGGTGCGCGCGGCGGACGCGTAGCGCGTGCGGCTGTATAGTGAATAAAAGTCCTTTAGCACGTTGCGCCGCACGGCGTGCGGCTCGCGGCCGGCGCCGCTGGTCCGGCCGGGCGCCGGCCGTGGCCGCACGACGCGCGGCTCTCCGGGCGCGCGCCGCACGACGCGCGGCTCTCCGGGCGCGCGCCGCACGACGCGCGGCTCAGCTGCGCCGCACGGCGTGCGGCTCTCCGGGCGCGCGCCGCACGCCGTGCGGCTCATCTGCGCCGCAGCCACGCGCCCGGCCGCACCCGCGCGGGTGCCACGCGCCCGGCGCGGTCTGTGCGGAGCCAAGACCCGGGTCGGCGGGTACTATCAACAAACACCAACACACCCCTGCCGCTCAGCTGCTTGAAACACTGCGCCACGGGGCACCCACGCAACCGCCGCGCGTCAGCCCCTGGCTAGGCTGGCGCCGCCCGTACCCGCCGGCGCCTAGCCCTAACCCGGCAAGCCGGATCCGTGCGCTAGCCCGACCCGGGTCGGCCCTCTGCCGCCCCGGCGCGCCCGCGGCCCGGCGTCAGCGGCGGTGTAGTGTGGGCGGGTCGGGTCGGGTCGGGGGGCGGCGCAGTGCGGCGCCTGCGCGGCGCAGTGCGGCGTGCGTGCGCGCGCCGCCGCGCTTTGGGCGTGTTTGGTCGCCAGACTTTTTCCGCGACCCCCGTTTCCACAACCAAGCGCAGGCCGCAGGCAAGCGCAGCAATTGGCACCACACCCCGCCCGCATCCGACCCAGCAGACCAAGGACACCGGCAGCAGGCGCCACGATGATGGCGGCCGCGACGAGCTCGTTCGCGGGCAGCTTCTGGACCAAGGACTACGTGAGCGGTACGCAGATCCGCGGCGGCGCTGACAGCAGGCATCAACAAGCTGCAGGCCAAGCTGCAGCAGGTAGGCGGCAGCGTGGGCGCGCTGACGGCAGGGCTGCGTCGAGAACAACGAGCTGGTGGCGCTGATCAAGGCGCGCGCGGACGCGGAGGAGCAGTACGCCGCGCGGCTGCAGGAGACCGGGTTCGACTGCGCGCCCAAGCCGCAGGGCTTTGGGCGGGACGAGGGCGCGTCGCTGCGCAAGGCGTACGACGGGATCGTGGGCAAGATCGCAGACGTGAGTGGCGGCGCGGGCGTGCTGACGGCAGGGCGGGCGGGCGCACGCGAAGATCGCGCTCAACATCCGGCAGATGGCGCTGTACCCGTTCTCGCGGTGGGCGGGCGAGCACGAGCGGCGGGTGGCGCAGTCGCACGACGGCGTGCTGCGGCAGGCGCGCGCGGCCGAGAAGCTGCGGAGCGAGGTGATCAAGCTGCGGTCGGCGTACTGCAACAAGTGCCGGCTGCTGGACAACCTCAACGAGGAGGAGGGCCTGGCGTTCCCGGAGCAGCCGGCGGCAAAGCCGACGGGCGCGGAGCGCGCGCTGAACCTGCTGCGGTCGGCGTCGAGCGACGCGGACGACGCCGACGAGGCCGTCGAGCTGGGCGACGTCGAGTACGCGCCGGCGGCGCTGGCCCAGCTGCTGCGGCAGATGGCGGACGACATCCCGCAGGCAGACCTGCGGGTGCCGATCCTGGGCGTGTACCACAACGTCTCGGCCGGCGACGCGATCGTGCAGTGGCTGCTGCTGAGCCGGACGGCGCGGTCGCTGGCGCAGGCCGAGCAGGTCGGCCAGGACCTGGTCGACGCGGGCTTCCTGCGCCTGATCGGCTCCGTCGGCAGCACGTTCGCCAACTCGTCCGTGCTCAAGTACCAGTGGCAGAAGAAGGCGCTGGCGCTGGCGGGCCGGCTGCGGCCGGAGCCGGCGCGGGACGGCGGGCGCATGACCGAGGTCCTGGGCACGCTCGTCAGCTCGATGAACTCGTCGCGGCCGGACGAGCCCGCGCGCGACCGGCTGCAGCGCGAGGTCGCCGAGGCCAACGACCGCTACAAGTCGGCCGTGCGGCGGCTGGACGACGCCCGCTGCGTGCTGGAGCAGCTCGTCGTCGACCACCTGCAGGCCATGGAGCACGCCGAGGCCGAGCGCCTGCAGCAGACCAAGAGCGTCCTCCTCGTGTTCTCGGCCGCGATCTCGAACGTGCTGCCGAGCCTGCAGGCGACCATCGACGGCATGCTGCTCTACCACGAGACCATCCAGCCGGCGCGCGACCTGCGCTACATCCTCGAGAACTACCGCACGGGCGCGTTCGTGCCCCAGACCGAGGTCTACGAGAGCTACTTCATGTCCAACGAGGAGCAGACGTTCGGCGTCAGCCTCGAGCTGCGCGCCCGCGAGGACCACAAGCGCGTGCCCAACATCGTGACCACGGTGCTGAGCTACATGGACGGCAAGTACCCCGAGATGGACGGCGACACCGTCCGGCAGGAGGTGTGGCTGCAGGACGTGGGCCTGCGCCGCGTGCACGACCTGCGCCGCCTGGTCAACACCGGCCGGCCGTTCTCGCCCAAGGTGCTGGACAACTACGAGCTGCCGGTCGTGACCGGCCTGTTCAAGCTGTACCTGCTCGAGCTGCGCGAGTCCGTGGTAGACCCGAAGGTCTACGAGATCCTCAAGGCGTACTACGCGTCGCGGGGCCCGGCGGGCCCGCGCGACGGCCCGGCCGAGGCCGTGGTGCACCCGCTGGCCAACATCCTCGGCCAGCTGCCGATCTGCAACATCGCCACGCTGGACGCGATCTGCTCGCACTTCACGCGGCTGCTGTGGCTGACGTCCGCCCCGGACGCGTTCAAGGGCCGGCTGGCCCAGGAGCTCGCGCGACGTAAGTACGGCGCCCGCACCGCTGACCCCAGTCGTTCTGCGGCCGCGCGTCGAGAACGTGATGACCATGGAGGACCGCCACGGCGCGCGGCTTGTGCTCGACCTGCTCGAGTTCAAGGACGAGATCTTCTCGACGCTCAAGTCGGCCGGATTCCACACTGGTAGACCCCGGGCCGTTTCGACGGATGAGAGCAACCGCAGAGTTAACATGGAAGAGCGGCAGCGGGCGATGGTCAAGGCGCGCAACGCGTCGCCGTCCGAGGGCTTTGTGCCGACGCACGCGCACCGGGCGTCGACGTCGTCGGTGCCGATCCCGCTGGTGCTGACGCCGGCGCGGCTGCGCGTGGCGCCGGGCGCGGCCGGGCTGGCGCGCAAGACGCCGACGCCGCCGGCCGAGGCCGAGCCGGCCGCGGCGGCCGCGCCCGCCGCGCCCGCTACGCCGGCGCCCGAGCCGGCCGCCCCGGCCACCGAGCCCGAGCCCGAGCACGAGGCCGACACGTCCGTCGACACGTCGGCCGCCGCCAGCGACTACTCGGCCGCCACGGACGCCACGCCCGCCACGGCCGCGCCCTCGCCGCCCGCCGACGACTCGGACGAGGCCGACTTCATCGACGAGTACGTCACCAAGCGCTCGGCCGGCTCGCGCTACGGATCGCCGCACAAGGCCCGGCGCCGCGACGACGTCGCGGCCGCCGCCCGCCGGCTCGAGGGCGTCGCCCTCGTGGACACACCGATCGACAACTGATCTTTTGAATATCAACACTTTTTGGATCACCAGCCGCGGCCGGCCATGCGCTCGGACTTGGCCAGGCTCTCGACGGTGCGGCCGACCATGGCCGGGCCGAGGTCGGTCGAGACCTCGGCCAGCACGGCCGGGTCGTTGTAGTGGGTCACGGCCTGGACGATCGCGCGCGCGCGCTTCTCGGGGTTGGCGCCCAGGAAGATGCCCGAGCCCACAAAGACGCCGTCGCAGCCGAGCTGCATGCACAGCGCGGCGTCGGCGGGCGTGGCCACGCCGCCGCTGGGGTCAGCTCGCTCGCGCGCCCACTTACGCAGCAAAGTTGACGACGTTGAGCCGGCCCTTCTTGGCCGTCTCCTTGAGCAGGTGGTACGACACGCCCAGCTCCTTGGCATACACGTAGAGCTCCTCGTCGGCCAGCCCGGCGGCCTTGCGGATCTCCTGGTTGATCGTGCGGATGTGCTTGACGGCCTCGGTCACGTCGCCGGTGCCAGCCTCGCCCTTGGTGCGGACTGCGTCAGCGCGCCCGCCGGCTACGTACTCATCGCCGCGCCCTCGGAAATGCGCCGCAGGGCCTCGCCCAGATTGCGCGCGCCGCACACGAACGGCACCTTGAAGTTGTGCTTGGTGATGTGGTACACCTGGTCGGCCGGCGTCAGCACCTCGGACTCGTCGATGTAGTCCACGCCGAGGGCCTCGATGATCTGCGCCTCGACAAAGTGCCCGATGCGCACCTTGGCCATGACCGGGATCGACACCGCGTCGATGATCTCCTTGATCATCTTGGGGTCGCTCATCCGCGCGACGCCGCCCTCGGCGCGGATGTCTGCCGGCACGCGCTCGAGCGCCATCACGGCGCACGCGCCGGCCTTCTCGGCGATCACCGCCTGCTCGGCGTTGACGACGCTGGCGTTAGCCACCTCCGGCTGTCACATACTCCATGATCACGCCGCCCTTGAGCATCTGCGCGAGCCCGGACTTGAGCGTGAACGACGAGCTAGCCGTGGACACGGCCGCGACGTCGACCGGCGGCCGCGGCGTGACGTTGCCGGTGGATCTGGGGGGAATGCTGTCGGACATGGTGATGATGTAGCTCTGGGCTGGGCGGACAAGTGCGAGCCCCGGCGGTTTTATGTGTCGGCCGGCCGTGGATGAGTAACTCCCCGCCGAAACCGCCCACGCACGGCCCCTGGCGCCGGCCGCCGCCCGCTTGGCCACTTGGCCGCCTGCGCCTCCGGCCGCCCGAGCCGTATACAGCCGTGCGCGCTGTCGCCATCCGACCCGAACTTACGTCTGCGTGCTGTGCGCCAACCGAATGGTGGCTGATGTCGTCTAGTCCGTAGGCCCGCTCCGGCTAGCTCGGCTGTGCGCGCTAAGCGCCTTGGGTTACGGCACCGGTCTCTCGGCGCCAGCCGCCCGCATCCGCGGCCATTCGGCTAGCCGCCGGCAGCCCATTTTGAGTCATATTCGCAGCTAGTAACTATGGCGTCTTGCAGCCGCGGTCCCCCCGGGCCGCGTCTTGGCCTGCATGACCAAACTGTGCCGGAACTGCCGTCAGCTGTCGCCGCGGCTCGCGTGCGGCTTGCGCCGCGCGGGGTGCGGCTCGCTCGCCCTGCCTGCAGCCGCGCCCTCGCGCGAGACGCCGCCGGCGCGGGTTTGCGATCTGCGTGCGCGATCTGCTGCGCTACGCCGCTCCGCCGCGTTGCGCCCTGCGGGGCAACTCGGCTGCAGGAATTCGTCAGTCAGAGCGCTGTTCAAGGAGCCAGAGCACTCTTTTGAGGAGTCAGAGCACTCTTTGAGCTGTCTGAGCCCTCTCTGAGAGTCATCCACTGCCCCCCAGCAAGCAGCGTGGAGCTCTGGACGCGACTGTGGGGCACGTCCTGGTCGGCATGATCTGAGTCACGCTGCGTGGTGGATGCTCTTAGTCACTGTCAGATCAGCCTGGACCGCCGTCGAAGCTCGTAGAACAGTATGGCTAGCGGCGGTGGACTGGAGAGCCGCACGATGTGCGGCGGGCTGGAGAGCCGCATGGCGTGCGGCTCAGCTGCCGTGGCCACCCTGACGGAGTCGCCGCCGGAGGCTCGCGCCTGACGTGCCTCCGGCGGCGACTCCGTCGGGGGTGCGCCCTGCGGGCGGCAGACCGGCGGGCGGCAGACCGAATCTGAGCCGCACAGCGTGCGGCTGGCGCTGCTTCAGCCGCATGTCATGCGGCTCAGCTGCCCGTAGGGCACCACCCTCGACGGAGTCGCCGCCGGAGGCACGTCATGGGCTCCGCCGCCCGCAGGGCTCACCCTCGACGGAGTCGCCGCCGGAGGCTCGCGCCTTGACGTGCCTCCGGCGGCGGCGCCGGGGGGGGGGGGGGGGGGCGGCGGGGCCGGGGCGGGCGGGGGGGGGCCGCG